>NC_134484.1:167655432-167767932 GCF_040206685.1 Ascaphus truei | reverse complement strand
TGATGGAGGGACGCGGGGACCCTTGGGGTTCATCGTGGTTACACTATCTGGTGAGATCATTCCTTTATTCCCTACATCTGCCCTACCTGTCATCTTTTAGCAACCTTTTCAATACAGAGTTAATCTTTCAGCCCCCTACTGATAATATACATGGCTTTTTTACTCTCCTCTATTTGCTATTGTTCTATGCTACAAGTGATTCATCACTCCTCCACAATAGACCTTTTGGAAATTTTATTTGGTATTTTACCAATTTATTTTTATCTTGGATTACCCCTCTAATTGTGTTTGTTATATATACATTTATTGTCTGTGTATTTTTAGTATTTATGTCCAGTAACCAAGCCTTTGTTGTTTTACAATAAATGTTCCCTATTTTTTCAATTGCTGTGTAGTATTGCACTTTTTTTCTCTATTTCGATATTCTTTGGATAGGCATATCCTAATTAGAGCTGCATCCTACAGGAACAATATCCTTTTTCAATACTTGATTTGCATTATATCAGGATGCACTCCCTCTGTGAATAAGGAAGAGAGAGAGAGAGACGAGAGAGACGAGAGAGAAGAGAGAGAAGAGAGAGGAGAGAGAGGAGAGAGAGGAGAGAGAGGAGAGAGAGGAGAGAGAGGAGAGAGAGAGAGACAGACCTGTGCTGAAGCAGGGACGTCTGCTCCGGAATGCTAACAATCAGATAAGCAAAAGCCCTTTGTTATTGACGTGTGCAAAGACTGTGCAGATTGTTGCATATGCCAGGGCATGTTTTAGCTAGAAACCAGTATAGTTGGCCAGCAGTCTTTATAGAGGGCTGAAGAAAAGTCAGTTAGTACCTACCACACACATACACTAGTGACCCCATACAACCCTACCCTAGAGGGTATTCAAAAAAATATCAAAGATCTGCAACCCATGCTGACAGAGGATGCGACATTAAAAGAAATCTTTCCCAAACCTCCCATTCTTGCATTCCGGCAACCACCAAACCTCAAACAGAAATTAGTCAGCAGAAAACTTCACAACGATTTTAAAGACATGGATAATGGCACAAAACCGTGCAACAACAAACGCTGCAAACTCTGCAAACATATTTGCCAAGATCCCACAGCCAGTCACAACCATAGAACATTCAATGTTAAAGGATCATACAGCTGCACATCCAGGAATATAGTGTATATGATTCAGTGCAACAGATGTGACCAAGGTTGCTACATTGGGGAAACCAGCCAAAAACTACAAGGAAGAATGGATATGCACATACACTCTATACTCCATCACGAAGAAGGAAGATACTGCTCACCTGTGGGACATCACTTCTCACAACCAGATCATTCCATAAATGATTTAAAAATTAAAATCCTCAATGGAATGTTTAAAAGCACCCAAGAACGGAAAACATTTGAACTCAGAATGATAAGACTCTTTGACACCAAAACCAAAGGACTTAATGCGGACATGGGTTTTCTCACACCCTATCAAAATTGTTTGGAATCATCCTGCTTGCCTCAATTCTTATTCACACTTTCTCTCCCCCCCAGCATCCCTCCCCCTCCCCACCTTTCTTTGTCACTGTCCCCCGGCTTCAAACACTTTTAACACCCTACCTTATCTACAGTACATATCTGTTGGTTTTTTTTCTTCCTCTCTCTACACTGTTTTAGCCATTGAATCATTTGTATATCAGTATTGCTTGACCTGAAGAAGAGAGGAGAACTCTCGAAAGCTTGTCCTATGACATAAATTGTTAGTCCAATAAAAAAGAGATCACCTAATACTGAAGAACTTATTTATTCTGCACTATATACTGCTGCGGCCAAGTTTATTCGAGCATTTCCCCGTTCTTGGCCGCAGCAGTAGCCTGGCGCGCGCCCGAGAGTGATGGGCGCGCGCCGAAGCAGCGGAAGAGCGCCCTCCGATCGGGGCGCTCTCCCTACCGCTGCCGGGTCCGCCGGGTCCCCCGGAACCCCCTGCCGCCGTCCCGCGATCGCGGGACACCAGGGCTCCCTCGGGGAGCCCTGGACGCGCGTGCAGGGGGCGCACGCTCCCGAAGAAGCGTGACCCCGCGTCTATGACGCGCGGCACGCCGAGGGGCGGCCACTAGCAAGCCGGGAAATCTCCCGGCTTGCGGATCTGGCCGCAGTGCGATAAACTGTGTCGCCACTGTATAATGTCACAAGCCAGAAAGTATCCCAAATGAACGGGACAGGTGGTGCTCAGGGGCAGGAATAATATAACAGACAAAAAGACACAAGAACCCTAATTAGAAGCACTCAGACATATCTAATAATTAATGCAATCAGATGCAGACAAATGTAATTACCAAAATACAAATTTATTATGTGTCTACATCAAACACAACATAGAAACCAAAATGACAAACATGAAAACAGACCAAACAAATATCTCCTATAGACAATAAGAATATGGACCCAAAAATATAGACAGCAGTACAGGGACACAAAAACAGAGATGGCAAATTATGCAGGCGATATAACTTCTAATACATGTCACTCTGGGTACAGAAGTTCCCAGGGTAACCAATGACCGGTCGGTCAAAATCTAAAAACTGCAAGAAAGCCTGCCCTGTTGATCCCTAAACCAGCAAATAACTGATAAAGAACCCCAGAAAAAACACAGTAAACAGTCCAGATGAAAAATAAAAAAATACTCAAACTGTATGTGTACTAGTTAAAGGCAAAGGGAACATTGTATTGTATTGTATGTCTTTATTTATAGAGCGCCATTAATGTACACAGCGCTTCACAGCAGTAATACATGTGGTAATCCAATAAATAACAGATAATATAAATAACAGATCATGGGAATAAGTGCTTTAGACATTAAGGAAGAGGAGTCCCTGCTCCGAGGAGCTTACAGTCTAATTGGTAGGTAGGGAGAACGTACAGAGACAGTAGGAGGGAGTTCTGGTAAGTGCATCTGCAGGGGGCCAAGCTTTATGTGCCATGTGTTCAGAATATTCACAGTGCTATTCATATGCTTCTTTAAGCAAGTGTGAATTAAGGTGGGTCTTAAAGGGGGATAGAGAGGGTGCTAGTCGGGTACTGAGGAGAAGGGCATTCCAGAGGTGAGGGGCAGTCAATGAAAAAGGTTTAAGGAGGGAGAGGGCTTTAGATACAAAGGGGGTAGAAAGAAGACATCCTTGAGAAGAATGCAAGAGTCTGGATGGTGCATAACGAGAAATTAGGGCTGAGATGTAAGGAGGGGCAGAAGAGTGTAAAGCTTTAAAAGTGAGGAGAAGAATGCAGTGTGAGATGCGGGATTTGATCGGAAGCCAGGAGAGGGATTTCATGAGGGGAGATGCTGAGACAGATCTAGGAAAGAGTAGAGTGATTCTGGCAGCAGCGTTAAGGATAGATTGTAGGGGACACAGGTGAGAGGCAGGAAGGCCGGGCAGCAGGAGGTTACAGTAATCAAGACGGGAGAGAATGAGGGCCTAAGTCAGAGTTTTAGCAGTCGAGCAACAGAGGAAAGGGCGTATCTTTGTTATATCGCGGAGGAAAAAGCGACAGGTTTTAGAAATGTTTTGAATGTGAGGGGCAAATGTGAGAGAGGAGTCGAATGTGACCCCTAGGCAGTGTGCTTGGGCTACTGGGTGAATGATCGTAGTTCCAACAGTAATGTGGAAGGAGGTAGTAGGGCCAGGTTTGAGAGGAAGTATGAGGAGCTCTGTTTTAGCTATGTTTAGTTTAAGGCGGCGGAGGGCCATCCAGGATGATATAGCAGAAAGACATTCAGAAACTTTGGTTTGTACAGGTGTAAGGTCCGGTGTTGAAAAGTACATTAGTGTGTCGTCAGCATAGAAGGGATATTTAAACCCAAAAGATTTTATTAGGTCACCTAAAGAGAGTGTGTACAGAGAAAAGAGAAGAGGTCCCAGGACAGAGCCCTGGGGTACCCCCACAGACAGATCAATAGAGGAGGAGGAGGAGGTGTTAGCAAAGAGACACTGAAAGTACGATGGGAGAGGTAGGATGAGATCCAGGATAGAGCTTTGTTCCGAATACCAAGAGTATGGAGAATGTGAAGGAGAAGAGGGTGGTCCACGGTGTCAAATGCTGATGAGAGGTCGAGTAATATGAGCAGAGTGTAATGACCTCTGTCTTTGGCAGCATGGTTGTCAGTTATTTTAGTGAGGGCTGTTTCCGTGGAGTGTCAGTTATTTTAGTGAGGCATGGTTGTCAGTTATTTTAGTGAGGGCTGTTTCCGTGGAGTGAGCAGTGCGGAAACCAGATTGTAGAGGGTCTAGGAGAGAATAGGTGTTGAGAAAATGGAGCAAGCGAGAGAATACAAGACGTTCAAGGAGTTTAGAGGCAAAAGGCAAAAGGGAGACAGGTCGATAGTTGGAAAGAGGTAGAAGAGATGTGATGCATCCAAAATCAGAGAGAATTCCATCCAGAACATATGTTAATAATCAAGATGACAATGGAAAGTCCTTAAATAGTAATTGTACAGTATGTACATAGGAAGGGATAAGTGTCTAGTGGGGTCCATTGACCTCCACAGCTTAAACACAGTATACAGTACACCCGACCAGATAAGCAATATCACAATGCAAAAGCACAGGTATTCATATATATATGATAGGGCACTGTGGCCCTTTACCTTTGTGCTTGAATGGACATCCAGACATCCAGGGCGTGAAGCCTATCCAGGTAAGTAGTCAGCAAGGTAGAGGATGATGATGGATCGCACAGCCACGAAGATCCAACTCCCAGTGTTACCGGAGAACATGAAACAAAAATGCACACTCCAATCTGGCAATAGGTCTGGTTTATTGCAGGTAGGCAGAGCAACAAGACAACACGAACTTACCAACGCGTTTCGTGCACAGGGCACTTTGCACAGTGCCCTGTGCATGAAACGCGTAGGTGCATTAGTGTTGTCTTGTTGCTCTGCCTACCTGCAATAAACAAGACCTATTGCCAGATTGGAGTGTGCATTTTTGTTTCATGTTCTCCGGTTCCACTGGGAGATGGATCTTCGTGGCTGTGCGATCCATCACCATCCTCTACCTTGCTGTGACAGTTGGAAAGACAGGTAGGGTCAAGCTTGCTGTTTTTGAGTAATGGTATAACTGTTGCATGTTTGAATGAGGATAGAAAGGTTCCAGAGCAGAGGGATGAGTTAAAAATGTTTGTGAGCGTAGGGATAATAGTAGGATCAAGAGGTTTTAGGAGATGGGAGGGAATGTGGTAGAGATGGCAGGTGGTAGAGGGAGAAGAGGCGATCAACAGTGACACATCCTCCTCTGAGACAGTGTGAAAAGAGTCAAGGAAGGCTGGAGGAGAGTTAGGAAGAGGTGTAGGATGGGAGGTAGAAACAGAGGGGATGTTCTGATGTATGGATTCCACCTTTTCTTTAAAATAGTCAGCAAAGTCCTGAGCAGAGATGGAGGAAGGAGAGGCAGCTGAGGGTGGTTTGAGTAGAGTATTAAAGACAGAAAACAGTCGGTATGGGTTAGACTTGTGCATGTTGATTAGTGAAGAAAAGTAGGCTTGTTTAGCTTGCGAGAGGGCAGAGTTGAAACAGGATAGCATAAATTTGTAGTGAAGGAAGTCTGCGAGAGTATGAGATTTCCTCCAGAGTCGTTCAGAGGAACGAGTGGAGGAACGCAACATGCGCGTGTGGGAATTTAGCCAGGGTCTAGGGTTAGAAGGGCGAGGGCGGCAGAGAGAAAGCGGGGCATGTAGATCAAAAGAGGAGGACAAGGCAGACTTGTAGTTCCTGACCAGGTTGTCAGGGTCTGTAGCAGAGCTGAGAGAGGAGAGGAAGAAGCGTAAAGTGGACTCAAAGTCATGTAGGTGAATAGAGCGCAAGTTTCTGCAGAATCGGGGGGTAGATGGAGGTGGAGAAGGGGAGAAGCAAGATAGAGAGAATGAGATGAGGTGATAGTCAGAGAGAGGAAAAGGGGAAATGGAGAAATCGGTGAGAGAGACGTTTTTAGTGAAAACCAGGTCTAAGTAGTAGCCATCCTTGTGGGTACTGGCTGCAGTCCACTGTTGAAGGCCAAAAGAAGAGGTTAGAGAGAGAAAGCGGGAAGCCCAAGGGAGAGAGGGGTCATCAATGTGGCAATTGAAGTCCCCCAAGGAGAAGAACAGGGGAGTCTGAGGAGAGAAATAAAGAGAGCCATAATCATAAATATATACAAAATAAAAATCACCTCTAAGTCTGTACTCAATTCCTACATTACTAGGGCAAGACCATGGATAATAATTACAAAAACATCGAAAACCCCAGATAGTCATTCAAGCCTGTTGGTAACATTGCCCCCAGCTGTATAATCTAACGACAATCCTTTAGTAGGAGTGTCCTTTCTACTGGTGCTTTCAATGGCGAAGGCTGTAGGTTTCGTATTATCTGAGTTATGCTTCTGTAAGAAATGCTTAGCAACAGTAGAGATTTTCTTAAATGAATCGAAGTCCCTTTGTGCAAATTTCACATTGCGGCAATGCTCCAAGACTCTAAACCGTATTTCACGTGTCGTCATGCCCACATAAATAAGATCACATGGGCATGTCAAGTAGTATACTACCCCCTTTGAACGACAATTCAGAAATTGTAGAATTCTGAACTGCTTTGTCCCAGTGCTATCACTGAAAGAGTCTGTTTGGCGCATATATTTACAGGCCGAGCAGCCATTACATTTGAAAAAGCCCTTCCTTTCAAAGGAGGAAAGAAAAGTGGGGTTAATATGTGGCACGTAATGGCTGTGAACCAACTTTTCTTGTAGGTTTGGTGATCTCCTGCTTGTAAGCTCGACTCTGTTACCTAAAATTGATTTCAGGTCAGGGTCTACCATAAGGACTGGCCAGTGTGTCTGTAGGATATGTCTCAACTGGGACCATTGCTGATTGTAAGTCCCTATAAATCTAATTTTCCTACTGGAGACCATATCCCTGGCTTTAGGTTTTAATAAGGAAACTCTGCAAACTACAGAGCTCTGCTTATACAGTGTTTCCTTGCTTAATCAAAGCTTGACTGTAGCCTCTTGACCTAAATCTGGACTGCATTTCTTGTGCTCTAGTTTCAAACATGTTATCTGTTGAGAAATTCTTTTTCAAGCAAATACATTCATTGACTGGTACCCCTTTGATTTGGTGTTTCGGATGGAAACTATAGGCATGCAACATGGAATTCGTAGCTGTTTCCTTCCTAAAGATATCAGTCAGTATGTTGCCATTAGGATCAATACTAATTTTTAGGTCCAGAAAATCTATAGTACTATAACTACATCTGGACGTGAGTTTGATGTTGAACTCGTTGTGGTTGAGCACGAAATCCCCAACCCCCTGCCCAGAACCCTGCCAGAGGATGAGGATGTCGTCCATGTATCTTAACCACAAAAGGACATGATCCGCATTCTCTTGATTCTGTTCTTGGAATACAACCACTCGCTCCCACCATCCAATAAATAAATTTGCATAGGATGGGGCACATGTGGCTCCCATGGCCGTCCCTCTCCACTGTACATAAAATTTATTTTTAAAAACAAAATAGTTGTGTGACAGAATAAAGGTAAGTAATTCTATCAACCAGCCAACTAAAGGTGGTGACCGATTCATCATAGATAAGAAAAAATGTGTGGCTAAGATCCCATCCTGATGGTGAATGGAAGTATACAAAGCCTCCACGTCACACGTGGCTAGAATAACATCACCTTCAACTACCATAGAATCCAACATAGCTAAAGCATCCATAGTGTCTCTAAGGTATGTAGGTAGTGTCTCTACTGCAGGGCGCAAAAACACATCCAGAAATTGGAAATTGGTCACTAAGACTTCCTATTCCCGCCACAATATGTCTCCCAGGGGGTTTTAAAGGATTTTTGTGAACCTTGGGTAAAAGGTAAAGCGTTGGTATAACAGGACATTTACCCACGAGTCCATCTTTAATTTTTTCAGTAATAATACCCTCTGAACTGGCATCACATAAAATGTGGTCGAGTTCACTTTTGAACCTCATGGTAGGATCTGAATCTAACTCCAAACAGCACCCAGGATCTCTCAGTTGTTTAAAAACTTATTTTTCATAAAGATATTTTGGCCATATCACTATATTTCCACCCTTATCTGCTGGTTTTATTTCCACAGTAGTGAGCTGCCGTAAATCGGCAATTGCCTTCCATTGTGATCTGGTCAAATTATTATCACCCATAGATTGTGGTAGTGATAAGATGTCTTTGGTGATCAGACCGGCAAACACCTCCACCGCTGAACATGTCTGAAATGGGGGGCAAAATGTCAACTTGGGTTTAATATGTGACACTATATCCAGCTCATTGTTATTACCTACTGGGATAGCAGTGGGAGGAGAGGTCAAATCCTGAATCAACTGGAGCTCCTGAGTGTTCAGATCAAGGTTAGCATCCTGTTGCAAACCCAAATCCTGACCAGTCTGGAAGTGCTTAGTCAAAAGAAGCTTGTGACAAAAAAGATTTAAATCTTTCACACATTCAAATTTATCCAAATAATGTGTGGGTGAGAAAGACAAACCCGTTTGAAGAACATATACTTGATCCTCTGAAAGGATAAAATCAGAAAGATTAATAATGGATAACTTATCTGTTACCATTTGGCCTTCTTGTTCTTTTTGCGCTTGTAGCCAAATTGTGCCCTGTCCCTTAGATTTCTTTGTTCCACATCTCATCTTCCTGGCTGTATGATTTATTGATCGCCTTGTCCTAAAAAAGACGTTGAGCTATCACCTGTCTGTGACTGTCTCGAATCATAATCTGAGAAGTCTATATCAGAGGACGTGATACCTGAGGAAGCTGCTACAGGATTAGTACATGCTTGTTTGGTAATCTTAGAATTTCTTTTTCCCTTTTGCCATTGGTAAACTAAACCCGACTTATAGTCAGAAAAGTCCCTGGCAAATTTTGTCTTTTTAATACTTTTAATGTCTTCCTCAAATTTTACTAGATCTGTCTCTATTTTCTTTGCTTGTTCCAAGTCTCCTGTTTCAAAATTCTTATATAGCTCATCTATTTGTGCTGAGACTTCCTTTATCACACTTGTATCATGTGTAATTAGGATCTACATCAGCTCAAAGAACAGGTGTTCAACGCTAACTCCCATTGTAATTTGAGAGCAGGATCATTAAATTGGAAGGCAGGGAATGTTTTAAGCCTCAAGCCACGTGGAATCAATTTATTTTCAATATATTGTTCGAACGAAATCTTGTTCCACCAATTGCGCGTACGGATGAATATGAACCCTGTTGCAGCCTTTTCCACAGGTTGGGATAGATGCTGATATTCAGTATTTTGACTCAATTTAGCGGATATTAGGATTTGGACCTAGTGGGTTACCATCCATTTGTTCCTGTGCCCCATTATCTGTTTGTTATGGTATATTGTCAGCTATATCATGCAATACTAAGATCTATAGC
This sequence comes from Ascaphus truei, assembly GCF_040206685.1. Taxonomy (NCBI): domain Eukaryota; kingdom Metazoa; phylum Chordata; class Amphibia; order Anura; family Ascaphidae; genus Ascaphus; species Ascaphus truei. The sequence continues at coordinate 167,758,529 of NC_134484.1, read as the reverse complement.
TGCTACAAACAGAACTGGGATTGGAACATGCATATATATTAAGATCAATAGGTATCAGAATTTTGAATGCATTTCAGTATTCTCTATCTTGTGGATAATGCTATCATGGTTGCTGTTTTCCTGTTTATTTCAGGTGTCATTTTTTGCTTCAACTAACAATGTATTTTTACTAATTAGTGCTGTAAGAATATGCCAAGTAGGTATGAATTACAGTTCAGTAACATATGTTACTATTCATAGGCATTAATAGCGCAGTAGTGCTGTGAATTTATATATTTGTATTTCTGTTTGCTGCTGTAAGGTAGGCTGTAGGATTCAGCCAATCACCAGTGTTGCTGACATATGACGTCTGTAGTCAGGGTGAATATGTAAATATGGAGCTATTTCATGTAAACAAACCATATGCTGCACACTTCATTGGAAGCAGTCTGACACAGTTCTCAACATCCGGGTCTTTGTCAGCACTGGTCTCAGATTGGTGCATGATTTTTTGGCGCCAAATTAAGTCACTGATGCTCTGTTTAAAATGCTGCAGTTTTTTAGTATGTGTTACCACTCGGGGAAGAAGACCACATGGTCAAAACGCGTTGTGGTGTAGTGCAGATCAACGTTTCCTGTAGCTGTTATTTGGACCAGACAAGCAGATGGACTTCCGGAGACTGATATCTGGTGTTTCCCTCCATTCTGCAGTGAGAGGACCTCCCATACACCTCTGGTGTCCCAGATCATATATCAAAGCTAAGTGTAGCATTGTGCTCTCATGTTGGGTCTTTGATAGTGAGGGGGGAGGGTTACAGCTAATACTCTGGTAAGGTGGATGTTCCCTTTGCCTATAACTAGTACACATACAGTTTGAGTATTTTTTTATTTTTCATCTGGGCCGTTCACTGTGTTTTTTGTAAGGTTCTTTATCAGTTATTTGCTGGTTTAGGGATCAACAGGGCAGGCTTTCTTGCAGTTTTTAGATTTTGACCGCCTGCATTATTTGCCATCTCTGTTTTTGTGTCCCTGTACTGCTGTCTATATTTTTGGGTCCATATTCTTATTGTCTATAGGAGACATTTGTTTGGTCTGTTTTCATGTTTGTCATTTTGGTTTCTATGTTGTGTTTGATGTAGACTCATAATAAATTTGTATTTTGGTTATTACATTTGTCTGCATCTGATTGCATTAAATATTAGATATGTCTGAGTGCTTCTAATTAGGGTTCTTGTGTCTTTTTGTGTGTTATATTATTCCTGCCCCTGAGCACCGCCTGTCCCGTTTATTTGGGACACTTTCTGGCTTGTGACATTATCATATTTGACGGTTGTTGTTAGCGGTATTCGTTGTGTGTCTAGATATATAACCCCTGATGAAGTCGACCAATCACTGACGAAACGCGTAGGGTGCATCACCACGTTGGGGTTTGAGCTATCGAGGATTCACTGAGACGAAATCAGCTTCCTTACAGAGAGGCTGCTCCTGTTTCTGTTTGAAGTGCCGTACTATCGGGCTGCATTTGTGTTTTTTGTGCTATATCTACCTCTACTTCTACTGTTGCAAGTATGTGGGCTGAGTGATCCTGCTTGAGCTAGAAACCTCTACCCGTTGAACACAGTAGTGTTCTTTGTGATACATGCGGGTCCCGACGCCGACCGGTCAGGTACTCCCTCCCTCCTAGTGCATTCATTTACATACTGGTTCCTACTACTCCTAGACACAAGGCGTCCAGCTGACAGGCGCGCTGGTGGCGTTATTCCCTGATCAGCATACAGCACCGGCAGCATCTATTCTAACACTTCCCGCATGGCAGGATGCGTGCGGGAAGCGTGGTGACGCGGCTTGTCGCGGCGTCACTGTGACGTCACAGTCACGTACGCGCCCGGCTTCCCCAGCTTCCCCAGCTTCCCCGACACCCCTGGAGTTTAAAGTGAGGTAAGCGGGGGTGCTGGGAAGCAGAGGGGCAGAGCAGGAGCTGGGTTCGGGGTCGGGAAGGGGGGCTAAAATGCGCGCGAAGTGGAGGGGGGTGCGCGGAGGAACACGCGGCGGCACGCGGTCTAGACCCGGCGCCAGCCGGAGTAGATCCCGGCCTGCCGCCGGCAAAAGTAGCAATAAAAGCTGCCCCTGCTGTACATCTGGGCTCAGTCAGGAGAGTGTGTTTTATACCAACTATACTGGAACTGTTCATATTTGTACTGCATTAGATACTGGAGGCACTTAGCCATATCTGCTAAGGAGGACATTAAGGCACTATTCACTTACAGGACTTGTTATAGACTGTTTTAGTTCTCAGGGAGTATTCTCTATTGCTGCAGCAATCTCCACATTTTAACTGTGTTATTTTTTTTACAGAATTGTGATTTCTACCATGGTCTTGGTCACTTATCACCTATATTTTATTTATTAAATTGTCATATATTTTATTTAGGAGTGTGCGCTCACATTTTTTGTTTTTCCATTTGTGTTTTAGGATTTAGTTATTCCTTGTTAAGCTGCCTTTTCACTGTTATATTTCACTCCTGCATTAGTCACTGGTTAACTACATGTACTGTACATGCCCACACTTTTTATATTTGTTCCCATATTCACTGAGCGCTGGTATAAATGTTGTCTTTTATATATATCTCAAATGGAAATATTACTGTGTGCTCATTTGCATGTCTTAGGTTTGCAACCCTGCCTTTAACCATCATCGACTTTGGAACTGTGCAGCACTCAGTGAGGGAACGGAGAGGCCGTGGAGACTCTCTTCATCCGGACGCGGAGAAAAGAGACTTTGTACCCACCTATCACCCATTATTCCCTTTGCTGTTTTATTCTCCCTTTTCAAGAAGCATCAGTGGCTTCTTTTGTTTTTATATTTCCTACCCCCATACTGTTTTAAAGTGTATTGTTTATTATATGATAGTTAAAATAAAGATTTCACCTCCCATCAGTGTTCAGTGTCCCTGAGTCCACTTGAGATTGTGTGTAGACCTTAGGTGTCTACCTACCATCATTGCCGTTGGAGTAACAAAGATACCTCTATGAGTGTGTGCTCACACTGGCCCGTGTGAGTATTTTGGTATATCCCTCTATCCCTCTCTCACCAGGTTTGAACATTTGAGCCTGGGTCTTTGGCTATATGTTATCCACCTAAGGATCTGTTTATTGCATTGGTGTTTACAAAGATACAGCTATATGAGATCGCTCACATTAGGCCTTGTGAGTGGGTTATTATCCATCAATATTTGATACTTGCAACATCATATTGTTCCACCCCCATACCGCAGCAAACTTATGTATGTATGCGCCTAATTGCCTTTTTTGTTTACACTTACATCCGCACGAGAGGCGAATTACAGTCAAGAATCCACCGACCCAAAGGAGAAAAGAGGACCAGTAAGAAAGCAGTACTACCACTCAGAAGCAAGACGCGGAAAGAAGTCAAAGAAACCTTGATGGGATACAACTTACACAAGGCCGTGTAAGTTTATTTATTATTCCATCTACACCCTGTGATTACATACAATACATAAACTCCCTATTCAAGGAGTTTTTCTTTCTATCAGGGATCAATAGAGTCTAAAACACCGCATTGACCGTCAGTGAAAGATACTACATCCTCCTCACATTGTGCTCCCCCACCTTTTCTTCTGTTCCATTTAACCATTATCGCCCAGCATACAGCGCTTCCACTGCAGCAAGGGATTCTGGGAAATTACATGCAAATGAGCACAAAGTGCCACCTTTTGCTTCAAATCCATTTTGGCATGGACCCCTATAAGCGTATTCTTGCTGCATTGCACAGCTTTTCAGCATAGCCTGGGTTAAGATACATAACCACTAAGCCTGACCACAGACAGCTGTTTTGACCTTTTGGGTCTCATCAGTGTGAGGCTGGCTATATTGGCTTTGCAATTTGAAGCTTGGATATGTATTCACCACACATTAGTTAGGTTATGGTGTGTAAAAAAATGTCATATATATATATATATATATATATATATATATATATATATATATATATATATATATATATATATATATATATATATATAGTTAGGTCCGGAAATAATTAGACACTGACACAATTCTCATACTTTTGTCTCAATTTCTCCAGCAGTTCTCCTACATGGTCCATCTTTCCCTTCCAGTAAGTTTCCTCTAGTAATATTTAACGCGATGACATCTGCCTGTGGTTTCTTACCTGCTTAGCTACGGACTTAGATCCGCATTGTACTTTTCAAGCTATATTTACCAATTCCACTTTGGGTCTCTCAGCGCATGTCTCAGAGTCTCCATATTACTATTTTTGGAGCTGGGAGTAGTTTCTCATACACGATTCCACTTTCCAAGTAATCTGGTTTTCTTTTCATGCAGCTGGTTATGACAGGTTCAATGTAGTGTTAGGACCCGCGAACTGGTCATGCCTTAAAAGTGGCTCACAGGCTTATACGCTTTGGCCAAAGGGTTAACTAAATGACCCTTTTTCAAGAGATACAGTTAGGTCTGGAAATAATTGGACACTGACACAATTTTTATAATTTTGGTTCTGTACGCCACCACAATGGATTTGAAATGAAACAACAGAGATGCAATAGAAGTGCAGACTTTCAGCTTTAATTCAAGGGGTTGAACAAAAATATTGTAGGAAACATTTAGGAATTGCAACCATTTTCATACACAGTCCCCTAATTTCAGGGGCTCAATTGTAAAGTGACAAATTAACACAATCATAAATAAAATGTTCATTTTTAATACTTTGTTGAGAATCCTTTGCAGGCAATGACTGCATAAAGTCTGGAACGCATGGACATCACCAAATGCTGGGTTTCCTCCTTTGTGATGCTTTGCCAGGCATTTACTGCAGCTGTCTTCAGTTGTTTGTTTGGGTCTTTCTGCCTTAAGTTTTGTCTTCAGCAAGTGAAATGCATGCTCGATTGGGTTGAGATCAGGTGATTGACTCGGCCAACGCTCATAGTGTATTAAAAATTATAATGTGATTCAATAAAAAAGGTGAGTATTATGCGTACATTAATGCAAAATAAACAGGCAATTGGAGGGTTATTGTTACCCATACACCACTCAGGACGACAGTGAAGAGGTCTTCAGTGTAGAAACACACCGCTCCTGCCGTCACGGTCACTTTTACTCAGGCTGGGTCTTGGATAGTAATCAGCTCCGTCGTAGACAGTTCAGTTCAGCAGGGCTCACGGTGCATGCAGTGTCCTCAGGTCAGGGAGTCTTTACAGCAACACGCGTCACGCTGTTCCACACTCCGATCCGGTACTTCCGTATCAGTGACGTCACTCGGGAGCGTCAGCGCGTCGTAGCCCTCCCAGACACCGTGAAGGCCCGCAATGAGATGGTACAAAGTCCAAAGTTCATAGAGCAGCTAGGATATTAATTCCAACGCGTTTCGAGACCTAAAAGTCTCTTCCCTGATGAAGAGATTTTTAGGTCTCGAAACGCGTTGGAATTAATATCCTAGCTGCTCTATGAACTTTGGACTTTGTACCATCTCATTGCGGGCCTTCACGGAGTCTGGGAGGGTTACGACGCTCTGACGCTTCCGAGTGACGTCACTGATACGGAAGTACCGGATCGGAGTGTGGAACAGCGTGACGCGTGTTGCTGTAAAGACTCCCTGACCTGAGGACACTGCGTGCACCGTGAGCCCTGCTGAACTGAACTGTCTACGACGGAGCTGATTACTATCCAAGACCCAGCCTGAGTGAAAGTGACCGTGACGGCAGGAGCGGTGTGTTTCTACACTGAAGACCTCTTCACTGTCGTCCCGAGTGGTGTATGGGTAACAATAACCCTCCAATTGCCTGTTTATTTTGCATTAATGTACGCATAATACTCACCTTTTTTATTGAATCACATTATAATTTTTAATACACTATGAGTGTTGTGTGCTGTGTTTTTTCTGTATCCTGTTCCTATTAGGGGTTATTTGAGCTATCCCCTGTGCCACAGCTGCAGACGCTCCCTCCGAGTTTACCAGGTCATATTTTTTACCCCTTTATATCACCTACTCTATTTCACATATATATTGTTTGTGGTTGCGCACCTAAATTTCACATTTGATTGACTCGGCCATTGCAGAATATTCCACTTCTTTGTCTTAAAATACTCCTGGGTTGCTTTCGCAGTATGTTTTGGGTCTTTTTCCATCTGTAAAGTGAAGCACCGTCCAATCAACTTCGCTGAATTTGGGTGAATCTGAGCAGACAATATATCCCTATACACTTCAGAATTCTTTCGGCTGCTTCTGTCTTCTGTCTCATCATCAATAAACAATAGTGACCCAGTGCCATTGTAAGCCATGCATGCCCATGCCATCACACTGCCTCCACCGTGTTTTACAGATGATGTGGTATGCTTTGGATCATGAGCCGTTCCAAGCCTTCTCCATACTTTTTTCTTCCCATCATTCTGGTACAGGTTGATCTTAGTTTCATCTGTCCAAAGAATGCTGTTCCAGAACTGGGCTGGCTTTTTTAGATATTGGTTGGCAAAGTCTAATCTGGCCTTTCTATTCTTGAGGCTTATGAATGGTTTGCACCGTGTGGTGAACCCTCTGTATTTGCTCTCGTGAAGTCTTCTCTTTATGGTAGACTTGGATAATGATATGCCTACCTCCTGGAGAGTGTTCTTCACTTGGCTGGATGTTGTGAAGGGGTTTTTCTTTACCATGGAAAGGATCCTACGATCATCCACCGCTGTTTTCTTCTGTGGACGTCCAGGCCTTTTTGTGTTGCAGAGCTCACCAGTGCGTTCTTTTTTTTCTCAGAATGTACCAAACTGTTGATTTGGCCACTCCTAATGTTCCTGCTATCTCTCTAATGGATTTTCATTTTTTTGCAGCCTAAGGTTGCCCTGTTTCACTTGCATTGAGAGCTCCATTGACCGCATGTTGTGGGTTCACAGCAACAGCTTCCAAATGTGAATACAACACCTGGAATCAACTCCAGACCTTTTACCTGCTTAATTGATTATGAAATAACGAAGGAATAGTGAGGCTACATATTAAAGAGATGTAATTCCTAAACCCTTTCTCCAATTTGGATGGGAATACCCTCTAATTAAAGCTCATAGACAGCACTTTAAACCCGTATTCATTATTTAACTGTAACTTGAATTTATTTTGGTACACAGCCACAATAGCAAAATTTGTATCAGTGTCCAATTATTTCCGGACCTAACCGGCAGGGTTATATATATATGATGTGGTGGGTTCTGGGGTTAGAGCTTGCTGGGGTTGTGTGTGTGTTAATTTCAATTTTCAACTGGCATCACTTGTTTGGAGGTTAGTGGCCCCTTTTCCCAGGGTTTAAGCTCACCCCTTCCCACTTTTTAAAGTAGGGAAGGTTTTTTCATTTTGCTGTATGGACGGACTCACTGCAGTCATTTTCCCTCCAACAGGGGTAAAAGAGAAGTTTCACAGTTTAGTGTTAGGACCTGCAAATTTGGTTATGCCTTGATGTTGCTTGCAAGCTTATAACTCTTTGGCCAAAAGGTTTAACTAAATGACCCTTACTCATGAGAATGTTATTATTGAAGTATTTAACTATATACTATTTAATATATATTTTGTCACATTGGATGTAGCATTGGGCTTTTCTGTCCTTTACTGTGAATGCTCACGTTTAGTTCACAGTTCACCAGCACATGTGTTGCAGCAGGTAAGAGATACAACTGGCTGCATCTGTAATTGTTTGTATTTGAATTTTATACACACATTAGTGTGTTGATTTTTTTTATAGTATTATAGACAACACCCTTGAATTGGTTAAAACCTTTTTCTCAGCACTTAGTCAGCAAGAATTTCCACTGTATGTTCAGTTTTTGTGAGTATAGTTCTGGTTGTGTTTGTAGTGCTTTGCTTGTTGGCTCCAGGTGGAATAAAAATTATTTATTGAACTACTTTGTCCTGTCTAGTGCCTTAATCCCTGGGTTAAATTCTAGTCTCCCGTGAAACAGTTCCCTCCCAAGGCAAAGATTTCCACTGTAAACTTCATCCCTGCACCTCTTCTAAAAAAAGAGGAATTATGACGCTGGTAATCATGAACTGCTGGCCATTAAAATGGCTATCAAGAAATGGAAACATTTGTAGAGTGGGAAGTGTTTCCATCACAATCCTTATGATCACAAAAACCTTGAATATATTAGGCCTGAGACATGGTGCAGGGAGCGGCGTTGGGCAGTGCTGACGCTCATGCTCACCTGCTCACACAGGAGATTTTTCTTGTCCCTGCATGAGGGTCAGCGAGCATGCTTGTGTGCAGGGTGGGAGCCGGGCATGGAGGCGGGGCTAGGGCGCCACATCACGGCGCCGACGTCACGGACTGCCATTGGCTTCTGGCAGTCACGTGACCGGCCCTGCGCTTGCATGAGCGGCAAAATTTTAACTTGCCTGTCTCCTGCATTTCCACACGCCTCCGCATGCATGCGGAAGCGTGCCGAAGCGCCGTCTAAAGCCGCACTGATAGGGATAATGTTTCCCCTCAGTGCGGCTCAGCGTGCCTCAGCACGGTCTTTTTGACCATGTCCGAGTCCTAAGAGGACAAGGAGAACCAGGCTAAATTGGCACTTTTTATTACTCAGTTTAATTTTGTGATATACTTTCATCCAGGATCTAAGATCATCAAGGCAGACACCCTTTCCTGACAATATTCCCCAGATAGTTCTGAGGAATCCAATCAAAGTCCCATAATTTCTCTTTTAAAGATCAGGTCATCAGTATCATCTCCATTTCTGACATGGATTTCTCAGCTTCAGTTAGAAGAACGTAAATTAATGTCCATCCGTTCTTCCCAAGGTTTTGTCATCGCCCCACAATTCCAAAGAGAATTGCTACAATGGGACATCAATCCAAAATAGTTGGTCACCCAGGGGTGAGGAAGAATTGCGACTTTCTGGAATGCATATTTTGGTGGCCTAAGATCTGCGAATATGTGAAAAAATGAATCGCATCCTGAACTGTCTGTGCCATGTCTCAAGCACTGCTCGGTGGCTTGATCAACCCTCTATACTACCTGTTCTTCTCCAACCATGGACCCATCTGTTCATGGACAGTACTATGGAGCTTCTGCAATCAAAAGGTATGACTACCATTCTATTAGTGGTTGACCACTTTACCCACCAGGACAATTTCATCACTCAAAAATTTGCCTACGGCTACAGAGCTCATGGAGATATTTTTCAGGACCATATGTACATGATCTCAGATTCTGGGTCCCAGTTTCTCTCCAAATTCTAGAATGCCTCCTGTCAGAAAATGAGAATCTCCCTCCACTTCACCTTTTATAAAAACCCTCAGTTTAATGGACTCTCAGAAAAGACCAACAGTCCTTGGAACAGTTCCTGCACTTCTTCGTGTCCGAGCTACAGGATGACTATGCCTACAACTCGCTTAAACATGACTCCCCTCTGGAATCCCCCTTTTTTTGTGCCTACGGACATCACATTCGGTCCTCCCTACTTATGCTTCTCCCTAGGGAGTTCCCATGGTTGATGACAGATTATAAGAACTGCAGGACCTCTGAAAAATAATCCACATAAACCTGTCAAAAACCACTCTCCATCAGAAAAATCCAATGAAACAAATGCAACAACCTTCTCCTCCATTTCAAGTAGTGGACCAAGTCTGAATATCTATTCAAACATCAGCCTGAAGATGCCATCCACCAAACTTGACCACAGGATCATCAGTCCCTATAAGGTCATAAAGCAGATAAACTCAATTGCCTTACATTTAGAGCTCCCCACTAATTTGAGAGTACCCCTGTTCATCCATATCTCCCTCTTCAAGTAATTCATACAGTACAACAAAACAAAACAAAACGCAAAACGCTCATCGTGAAGTAATAAAAAACAGTGTTTATAAAATAGGTGGTTCAAGGTTATGCGTACATCAAGTTAGAATTAATCAGGCACATAAAGCTACACTGTAGCTGTTACCGATATCTGCAACCAGGAAGTAAGAGGAATTCTCCCATCTAGGATCTCACTTCCTCTCCCACACGATCAACTGGAGTAAATTAGCAGTCACAGTACCAGTGTGTAAGTATATTGACACAATCTCTGAGTCCAACTTAATGCATCAATGCGCCCGGTGGAGCCAAAGAAGGGAATCAGCTCAGTCCTGTGAGGCAGCGTGCATCGTCCTGTCTCCACACCTCTCTGCGCGTCCGCGTCGGTTGATGATGTCACAGCGCATGCGCCGAAGGAGGCAAATCGATCTTATAGCTTAAATTTGCAATTTCATGGCACAAGCTATTCCAGACCTCAGAACTCAATAAAAAAAATATAAAAAGGTTGAGTGGTATCTTTCCAACGCGTTTCGTAGCTCTAAAGGCCACTTCATCAGTGAATAAAAATCAGAACAATAGTTTGGAATATATACCACTCAAAACTCTGTGAGAGGTTAGTTACTGAAAAAGTGTCAGCAAATCACCATTCACTAAGACAATGCAATACAGCTGAATGTCAAGGCTGCACAATCAGAAACATTTACTTTTAATACAATCACAAAAAAGAATAATGCTTGATTTATAAAAATCAAATAAAAGCAACAAATGGCAAAAACAAAGTTATTAAAAAACTCTGAAAGAAGGAAACACAGAATTAGTAACAATTCAAATGGTTTCAAATGCACGTAAAAAGACTAGAATCAATACAGGGACCAGATGTCCACATCCTCATTTAACCCTTTAGGTGTGTGGGATTCTAACTTGTAGATCCAGAAAGTTTCCTGCATAGAGATTTTTAATTCTATCTCCACCTCTTCTTCCTACAGGAACAGTATGAATGCCCTTAAATCTAAGGGAGGATGGGTCCTTATTATGATGTAACGAGAAATGTCGAGACAAACTATGTTTCTCATAGTCATATTTAATGTTTCTAATATGTTCTTGGATCCGCACTTTAAGACACCTTTTAGTGTGACCAACGTATTGATTTTTACATGAACATTCAATAAGATAAACCACATGGGTGGAATTGCAGTTTATAAACTCCTCAATTTTAAATTCCTCTTGATTTACAGCTGATTTAAAAGTTTTTCTCTCTCTATGTAAATATTTGCAGATAGAACAATTTCCACATGCAAAATTACCGATAGACTTATTTAGCCATAATTTTTCTCTTTTATTAATAGGTGGAAAAATATCACTTGGAGCCCATGTATTCTTAATTTTTTTTTGCTTTCCTGTAGATAAACTTGGTGTTAGTGGGATATGGTCCCCTAAAAACATATCTCTACTTAAAATTGCCCAATGTTTTCTAAAAATCTCCTCAATTTTGCCATTGGCTGAATTGAAGGTAGTTACAAATGGTATCTCAAGACACCCAGTGGTCTCAAGAAAAGCTTTTTTAGCCTTAGGTAGAATCATTAAATCTCTATCCATAACTCTCACTTTCTCTAAAAAGGGTTTTCAGGGTACCCCCTTTCAATGAATTTCTGAAAACTAAACCTGCTTGCTCTTCAAAATCTTCAATAGTACTGCAATTCCTTTTAATTCTGACAAATTGGCCCCTTGGGATGTTAGAAATCCATGATTTTTTATGATTGCTTGAGACCATAAGTAGATTATTTGCATCTACTTCTTTGAAGAAGATTTAGATCAAGAAAGTTAATAGAGCTTACATCAGTAGTATGGCTGAAAATTTTCAGCCATACTACTGATGTAAGCTCTATTAACTTTCTTGGTCTAAATCTAACTGCTACAGACAAAGGAGAAGTAGTTACTGAGGTCTTCATCCACTGGGTGTCTTGAGATTCCATTTGTAACTACCTTCAATTCAGCCAATGGCAAAATTGAGGAGATTTTTAGAAAACATTGGGCAATTTTAAGTAGAGATATGTTTTTAGGGGACCATATCCCACTAACACCAAGTTTATCTACAGGAAAGCAAAAAAAAATTAAGAATACATGGGCTCCAAGTGATATTTTTCCACCTATTAATAAAAGAGAAAAATTATGGCTAAATAAGTCTATCGGTAATTTTGCATGTGGAAATTGTTCTATCTGCAAATATTTACATAGAGAGAGAAAAACTTTTAAATCAGCTGTAAATCAAGAGGAATTTAAAATTGAGGAGTTTATAAACTGCAATTCCACCCATGTGGTTTATCTTATTGAATGTTCATGTAAAAATCAATACGTTGGTCGCACTAAAAGGTGTCTTAAAGTGCGGATCCAAGAACATATTAGAAACATTAAATATGACTATGAGAAACATAGTTTGTCTCGACATTTCTCGTTACATCATAATAAGGACCCATCCTCCCTTAGATTTAAGGGCATTCATACTGTTCCAGTAGGAAGAAGAGGTGGAGATAGAATAAAAAATCTCTATGAAGGAAACTTTCAGGATCTACAAGTTAGAATCCCACACACCTAAAGGGTTAAATGAGGATGTGGACATCTGGTCCCTGTATTGATTCTAGTCTTTTTACGTGCATTTGAAACCATTTGAATTGTTACTAATTCTGTGTTTCCTTCTTTCAGAGTTTTTTAATAACTTTGTTTTTGCCATTTGTTGCTTTTATTTGATTTTTTATAAATCAAGCATTATTCTTTTTTGTGATTGTATTAAAAGTAAATGTTTCTGATTGTGCAGCCTTGACATTCAGCTGTATTGCATTGTCTTAGTGAATGGTGATTTGCTGACACTTTTTCAGTAACTAACCTCTCACAGAGTTTTGAGTGGTATATATTCCAAACTATTGTTCTGATTTTTATTCACTGATGAAGTGGCCTTTAGAGCTATGAAACGCGTTGGAAAGATACCACTCAACCTTTTTATATATTTTTTATTGAGTTCTGAGGTCTGGAATAGCTTGTGCCTTGAAATTGCAAATTTAAGCTATAAGATCGATTTGCCTCCTTCGGCGCATGCGCTGTGACATCATCAACCGACGCGGACGCGCAGAGAGGTGTGGAGACAGGACGATGCATGCTGCCTCACAGGACTGAGCTGATTCCCTTCTTTGGCTGCACCGGGCGCACTGATGCATTACGTTGGACTCAGAGACTGTATCAATATACTTACACACTGGTACTGTGACTGCTGCTTTACTCCAGTTGATTGTGTGGGAGAGGAAGTGAGATCCTAGATGGGAGAATTCCTTTTAGTTCCAGGTTGCAGATATCGGTAACAGCTACAGTGTAGCTTTATGTGCCTGATTAATTCTAACTTGATGTATGCATAACCTTGAACCACCTATTTTATAAACACTGTTTTTTATTACTTTACGATGAGCGTTTTGCGCTTTGTTTTGTTGTTTGTAGATTTTAGGATCTTGGGCTACCCTTTACTCAGCAGCAGATGCTCTTCTTTATTGGTAACACCAGTTTATTTGAATCACCTATTTTCCACAAATTGTTTTTTTGGGTGTGTGTTGTATATTCAACTATTATCACGTGTACACTTTCTTAGAGGTTTATCTTCTTTTGCGCACATGTTTGTCTGTCTATTTTATTCATACAGTACACCTTCTCTTCTATCTCCTTCTACCCCAGGTGTTATTTAATCTAGGTTGCAGAAGGAATTTGAGGTACAGAAAATACTGGATTGCAGAAGATCCCGGGGCAGACTGCAGTACCTGGTCTCCAAGAAAAGATATGGTCCTGAGAAGAATTTTGCTGCAGCTTGCCCTTATGTGGCCATTGCTGCCATCTTGATTCCTGGCAGCCTCCTACTTAAGTCTTTACTTCCTTCAGGAAGTTGCCAAGCAAAGGTTCCTGTCTGCAGTTTCAGCCATGTTACCTTGTATCTTCGGTCATCTTACCTTTTTATTCCCTGTTGCCGACCTCAGCCTGTGACCCATATTTGAACCATGCTGCCTGCATTGACATTAGCCTGTTACCCGACCTTGCACTTCTGCTATCTGCCTTGATTCTTTGCCTGCATTCTGACTATAATTCTAAAGAATATCTTCAAATTGAGGTTTTTATTATTTATGATTTACAATCTACCAATGGTTGGAAATATATAGTTTTTTTTCTTATTATCTGATTTTGAAAATAATTAGTCTTCAACAACTAAAGTATGCTTGTTTTATTAAATAAATAACTAAAGTACTACACTAATATTAACTACAGCAGAGACTACGACTATTCTTACACAAACCAGTGGCAATCACCAAAAAGACCCAGGTACGCTCAGGTACATGCTGGATACATGCCTTAAACTTGCCTTAAACTAGACCCAGGATTTCTGCATTGATTAATGGCCCATCAGATTAACAGCGGGGGTCCCTGGCAGTCCCATTCAGTTTGAATGGGACTGCCAGGGACCCCTGCTGTGTTAATCTTATGGGTCATTAGTCAGTGCAGAAATGCCTTAAACTTGCCTTAAACTAGCCAGGTTACACCCAGCACATACCCAGAATGTAACCGGACTAGTTTAAGACGAGCTTTAGAATAGTCGTGGTCTCGTCTGTAAGTATTAATTTAAATAGTCCATACTACGATTTTTTTTTTTTTTTTTATATAACTTTGATTTTATTAGGTGAAATATTACATACATGGTAACACAACCCAATGGCTTCAATATCATCACCTCTTTTCTTAACCTTATTCCACAAAGTTGACACACCAGACACACAGGACAAACAGGGAGACGTGACCAAAGGGTAAGAAAGGGGGGGGGGTGCGTGGAGGAATCGACAGCCTAGGTAGAGGGATGGCATGTACTCGGGCCCCCTGCCGTCCAGCCGACTGCTCTCCCCTTAAATCGTACCAAATAAATAATTTGCAATACCAGTACATCTGATCTCAGACACCCCATTATAAAGGGTTAAGGTTCCTGAGAATTTCACAATATAATTGTGAAAATTCCTTGGAGGACTGCAGTCCGGCCATACGTGACCCACCACGGACATCGCTACGGTAACATAGTTTAATGTTTCTATCGTTTTGGAGTTTAAAAAAAAACTGTGGCCTTTATACCACATTTACTGTGCTGCATTTTATATGTGTCAGTGTCTGGTATTATGGAAGTAAGGTGGCAGGAAAATTAGGCATCCATTGACAATGTTAGACGAGAGCCATAGGTGGACATGACCAGTGGTGCCCCCCTCGTCCACTCTTTCAATCTGTGCATTGACTGGGTGGTATTGTGCATGGGCATGTGTCAAGGAGGAGGGGTAGCCCCTGGGCTATAAATCATGGTTCCTTGGTGGCTTTTCCGCATCTCTCTCTTGGCACAGCTGCAAAAGTTTTTCCCTTCCACCCTCCCGGTTTTGGATTAGCACAAATATATTTTTGTTCCATTGGTGCGTATCTTATGGGTTTATGGTCCGTGTTATTATGTTGTTTGTGGATTTATATACAGTATGTGGTGTATATCGTTATATGAGCAATGTATACCATTTTTTATATCAAATTAAATTTTATAAAATAGAAAGTAGTATGTTACTTCAGGGTTTTGTTTAGTTATCAATTTTTCACACTTGGCAGGAGTTTTGTAGAGTGCCAGACTGGATCCTATGGGAGGTGGTGGGCTAATGCCATGGGTAGTTCTTTGACAGATGGCGTAATGCCCAGTTGGTATATGTAGTATTACCATGGTGGCTGAACTGGTTATTTGGATCACAAGTCATGTTTATGTGTGCTCAAGACACTGGCAAGGGGAGTCTAGCACGGTCCAGTTCACGGGTGATATATAATGTTTATACGGTTTTGAATATAATAAAAAATGTGGTCTTTAAATTCCATATACAGTGTGGCACTTTATTATTGGAGGAAGGGGGGAGGAATGTGGCATCCATGAGTAATATTTTAAAATGTGTCTTAAAGCATACCACCTTTTTGTGGATCTGGGCCTTAGAGTATTGGCTGACTAAAGATGAAACAAATGACTTTGTACATGTGTTTATTAACTATAATAAATTTAGGGGTATTTGTACTAAGCAGTGTCTGCTATAAGATGCACTACAATAAATCTTACAGCCTATTCACTTAAATGGGCCATAAGGTGTCATAAGGTTTCTTAAGAAATAATACCACATGATGGATGTGTGCCTTTATATGATGCAAATGGCCAATACTTATATTGTCTGTAAAGCATCTGCCTTATGCTATTAAATGTTATATCATGATACTCCTGATTCTCTTCTTCAAGTTTCTTGAAATAGTTTCTGCTACTTATGTGTTTCTGTTTTTCCCGTCTATCCTGTGCAGTAACTTTCACTGACTGTACTGACACCTACTGTACTGATGATAGTACACATTCAATTACATGATTTAGGCATAAAATGTAATACAGCAAAACATCATGTTTTGTAACATTTTAACTATATAATTAACTATATTTAACTATATTATCAACTATATTGGTACAGGTAAATTGTATCAATCACTGTACAGTAGGTCACCTGTATCATACTCACGTCCTAGAGTATAACGGGCCTGATTAGATTTCATTTTGCTTTATTCAGGCCAACCATTTTCAAAATACGCAAATAATAGATAGTAATACTGCATTAAGCAGTCTTATCCCCTACATTCTTTTGTTCCCACATGCTTCTCCCCACATGCACCCTCCTCATTAGCTTCTCCCCTGCATGTTCTTCTCCCCTGATTCTCCTCTACATGTCCCCCACTTTCTCTCTCATGCCCTCCCCTCCACTCTCTCACCCTCCCCCATCAATCTCTCACTCAACCCCTCCACTGTCTCTTATATCACTCTTTCTTACTCCCTCTACCCTCTCTCTTACTCTCCCCCTTTCCTCTATCTTACTCCAACCATATAGATCACAATAGGGGAACCCCGCTTCTCTACTGGAAACGGCTACATAATATCCTCCCCCATGGTGATCAAAGGGTTGTAGCGCTTCCACTAACTGAGCACTGTAGAATTACATTTTCAAGGGAATTTGCTAATTTTGTTGCCATACCCAGTTTGCTTAACTGTTCTAGCCCATTCATGAATATGGGCTCTGGGTTTGTCAGGTAATATTAGTTTATTCATTCCAGTGGTATCATTACTGCGCTCGCAGCTTATCCAATGCTACACTCTTAACAAGGATAAGAAGCAGAGCTACTCTGTTACCACCAACTTTCTAAAGCAATCATCTCATCATAGTACTACAGTACATTAGCTGTGGAGCATTTAGAGTAGCAAGGAGTTTCTTCTATGCACCAGTGTGAGTGTATTTAGCAACCATTTGCACCACTCACTACTTAGTTGTTGATTCCTTTAGGTACAAGGTTCAGACTTGCAATTTGATCTTCAAGCACACAGCTGGCATACACACACATGTGGGTCATTCCAGTAAATACACTATTAATCAACATATTGTGTTTTTAGCTGCCTATTGACAGACTCTGCTAATTTAACCTATTACTCTACTCTTCACCCGTAGACACCATTTTCCAAGGTATTAGTAAATTACAAAATTGTTTAGGTGTTCATTGATTTAATATAGCTTAATTAACCTTTTTGGACCTATTACTGATCCAGGGTGCTACACTCCCCTCGACAGAATCAATAGTGTGTGTCTACTATATGTCTATTTTACACCACCTTTATTTTAACATTTATGATTAATAAAATATTTACATTTTGACATAAATCATTCAGTCAGGGGGCTAGAGTGGGTTTCTTTCCTCCTTGTTTATCTTACTCCAACCAGACCCTCTTTCTCTTACTCCCCTCCTCTCTCTCCATTACTCCCCCTCTCTCTCATGCTCCCCCCACCCCTCTTATCTATACCCCCCTCCACTATTACATATACCCCTCCTCCTCTCTCACTTACACCCCTTCGTCACTTCTTACTTACCCTCTTATTTACCCTCTTCCTTTCCCTCTCACTTACTCTCCCCTCTCACTTATCCTCTCCTATGCAGACTCTTACCTTATCTCCCGGCAAAATGAGGCGATGAACCTGCAACCCAATGCTACACCCCTGGTCCTGCTCTGCAGGCCAGACAAAAATACTCAGATCTTATGGTTGACACCCCTGAACTATGTACTATACAGGTGGCATTTTAATACCCTATATGAAAATCAATGGACTCATTCATAAGCATTTTACTTTTTTAATTACAGTTTACCAGGTCAGTAACTTCAGTTTTCATCAAATTAATTATCTGACATGAAAATTAGCAAATACTCTCTCATTACCTTAATCTAGCTATCATATGCCTGTTTTTCTAGATTCTTAAGCATCTTCCAAGCGTGGCATCATGTACTCCTTAATTTTAGAACATACATTGTACTATAGTGCAAATACTTTATATACAGTGGACAAATGCCTAGACTTACAAGTTACAACAGTAGTTTTTTTTTAAATATTGTACACCCTCAGAATTAATCTCCAAATATAAAGCATTAATTTTCAATATACAGATGATTACATTTTATTGAAACATTGTAGTTGTTTAAATACAGTTAATCTTGTGCTTGTACAGTATCTTCAATTTACTGTACTTTGAAAATCTTTGCAAGACATCCAGAACAATCCTATATTGAATAACAGTCTTTGTTACCTTTCTGACTTTGTAAAAATGACATAAAGCAACTAAATTTAGGATTGTGACTCCCCAGGTAGTCATATACACTGCATCCTTGCTTGTAAGCAGGAATGTGATTACAGTATTTATGGGTGTTTCTTTTTCAGCTGCTTTCTACAGTTTACATTCATTTTTTAAGATCAATTTAATTCTTTAAACAACACTTTGCATATTTACAGTCCATATTGAGATTTGCTTGTTTTGTATTGCTAATACTATTGTAAGAATGAATTATAATATTGAGAACGTCTTTATTTTAAAACTTTAATTGTATGACATTGCATTTCAATTTTGCTTTAAACAACTTGAATGTATGAATTACATAAACAATCATATTTGATTAAATGCTTCTCAATTTGATGGGGGAAATTATTTGGATTGTGTCATAGCATTTATGCTTTTTTGTCACAATGAGTTTGAGAAGAAAAAAGGAAAATACTTTGATGTTCCTCTGAGACATCACTTGACCTTTCAACCTTTGAAAGGAAACACAAGGAACACTGTGAAAAAAATCTTCAGGAAGAAAGAGTTCTCATTAAACACCCAGTGAAAGTGTTTTAGCACTGCAGTAATAGTATTATCATTTTCACATAAAGGGTAAAATAAACTGAACATTCGTGTTTAGATTATATCATAGGGTAATAGTTTTTGTGTTATCATGTAAATATTTGAATGTTGGAGTGCCACCAATGCAGCTGAATTTAAACAATATATCTAAAACCTGTTTATAATTAATCAGTTTTCCCCCCATTTTTTCTGGATACTTACAATAAGTATGAAAGAAAACAATTGCATGGTTAACTATGCTATATTACACAAACACATAAATTGTACATCTTTGTAGCCTTTATGGATTAAAAACAAATGAAATAATTTTGTCCTATTTGTATTTTGCATAGCTATACAGGATCATATAACTAATTGACATTACTTTGAACTATCCACAGACACTTTTCAGACCACATCTCTATAAAGTTTTAACTAGGATACCCCAATGCTACAGTACTTTCAGAAAAATGTTAAAATATAAATGTGAAAAACTATATCAATTGTATACTGTAATCTCTGACTATAATTACAGAATTTTACATTTGATCTACTGTAATATGAAAATTAAAAAGACAGCCTAATAATGCAAAATGATTCTACATTATTTGAAAATGTGTTCTATCGTGACCGATGCACAATTCATTATTTCATTTCCAGTATTTTAGAATTTAATGATAATTGTCCCTTTTTAAACAACCTTAATGCTTAGAATTTGTTTCTCTGAAATCAATTATTTTGTTTGTTACTCACTAGTGCCACCATATGGAGCTAGATTAGAATATAAAACCCCATTAAGAAATATGACTCTTTATCCTTGGATATGAAGGCAGAAAAAGAGTTACAAAGCATTGTTATACATGTTTTCAGTTAATATTCACTTGGTTAATATTTTACCTTTATTACCAACAAGAAATAAATACAAGAATAGAGTTTTAATTCATAGAACAGAATCCAGAATTCAGTTAAATATGCTAACTACATACTACCGTACTTTCTTTACAAATGCTAATGACATGTGAATTTTGTCTTTTTGCTCAAAAGGACTAATAAAATATAAGATTATATTGGGAACCAAAATAAGTAACAAATGTGTACATGTGAGAAACTGTACATAATACCGTGCTGCTAAAGGGTTTAACAAAATACCCTTTTTCATGAGATTATTATTTTATCTTAGCCTAATTGATAGGACCGTAGGAATCGTTCTTTTTGTTTTTATAAATGTGTATATGTGTTTAACATTTTTTAATGACATCCTAGTTAACTGACTAAACACTTTAAGAAACTGGACACATGTCAAGTCCAACCGTCAATTCTGCATGTGTGTCAGGTATTTGTGAACCATTATGAATGGTTTCATGATCCTAAAGTCCTTTCCATTATCTCTTTCTTATATTTTCCCTTCTTTGATATTTTTGTGCTTGTCTTAGTTCACAATTCATTGTGTCTGCGCTTCCTCTCTCTGGCCCTGACACCGTGGTATACTGTAGATCTGCTTTTTCAATATGTTGAAAGCTTACACCCACACACCTGTTACGTGATTTAACATGATGTTATACAATACTTAAAAAAGAGAGACATAGAAAGTAATCATTTTTAATTAATAGAAACTGTAATTATTACTGGCTCTACTAATTAACCAATATTTGTTGTAAACCAATTAAAGGTTATAAAATCATCTAAAGGTAATCCAGGTAGAATGAAGTTTCCATTAGTTACTGCAGGGGAGCGCAAACTTTTAGTGCTGCGCCCCCGTCTCTCTCCCTCCGGCTCTCGCGCCCCCGCCCCCCCCCCCCCGCATACCTTCATCCGCATCGTCACGGCACGTCACGTGACCCGCGGCATCATTTGACCCGTGTGACATCACGTCACAAAGCGTTGCCATGGCGACGCGTCACAGAGCGTTGAGTCCTGGTAAGTAAACAGTTACAGAGGCCTCACGCGATCTCCCGGCATTTTATTTAATTGCCTGGAGGAGAGGGCGGGGCCTCTGCAACTGCCCACGCCCCCCAAGCAAAATCTCCCGCCCCCCCTGGGGGTCGCGCCCCCCACTTTGCGCACCACTGAGTTACTGAATAGTTATGGTGATGTTAACCTACAGTGTAAGCTAACATCGCATTAAGCCTTACCGCATATCTTCAAAGGCTAATAACGTACAGTTCACTCATTTTTTCTCCTGGAAAGAGAATTACATTTACAGGTATTAGTGATAATGAGAAGCAAACATAATGTCCGTTAGGGATAATGAGATGCAAAAGAGTAATTCCCCCTAACATATCATACCCATGTAAAGTGATTAAGGTTAACACAGGAATTTAATGCAACATTAGTTAGGTTATATCTAAATGTGGCGTAGCTCATGTCCACACCCTGAAATAGTGCTTTTACAGGGTCTGGATGTACAATATGTAACACCACAGTATGAAGTGCTATTCCCAGCTTTCGCTCTTTCTCCTTTCCTCAATTTTTTAACTTTAGTTCACCTATTTCAGAGTCTGGATGAGAGTAATGCTAAGACATACTTAACGTCACTTTATGTAAAGCTAATGCAACGTTGCGCTACAATAACGGGACATTGAGAATATGCTAATGAAATAAACAACAGCTTTCTGTTACTGTATAGGTAACACAATGTTATGAGCCATGATTTCATGAAGCTTTGTGGATTTAGCCCTAAAGGCTTCTTCCATTATTCTTATTTCATTATACATTTTTGTTGGGTGTGCATTGCATATACAGTAAGAGTGTTGCATTTTAAGTGGTCGTTTGAAGTGGATATGTAGTTAGATAGTAGTTGGATTTGAGGTGGACTGGAGACTGAAACTTTTTGCAAATTCTTCTGCACAAGGCAACAAACAGTAAGCTAATGTAGTGCCGATGAGTATTCTAAAACAAATCTGGGGTAATCACCAACAAGACCCAGGTACATGCTGGGTACAAGCTGCAACATTTCAGTGACATTTCTGCAGACAGACTAATGGCCCATCGGATTAACAGCGGGGATCCCTGGCAGTCCCCTTCAAAGTGAATAGGACTGCCAGGGACCCCTGCTGTGTTAATCCGATGGGCCATTAGTCTCTGCAGAAATATCACTGAAATGTTGCAGCATGTACCCAGCATGTACCTGAATCTTGTTGGTGATAGCCCCAGATTTTCCAAAGCAAGTTTAAGGAAAGTTTTAGAATAATGGTTGGCGTACCTGTATCTGACCACACTATATCCCATGCTTGTTAATCGGCACAATTAACCCCTCTATACACTTTATTTACTGCTGTCTCTCCCAACACTTGACTGCCTCTCCCATCCCCACCAAATCCCTCTGCAAACCTTGAACAGAACTTAGCTTTACAAAGGAAGCAGAAAATTTTGGCAAGTAAAAGGCACACCTATGCTGCTTATTCTGCACACTCACTTGGATCACAACAGCTTCATGCAACATTATCTACCTCTGTCATAATGAACCTGCTTGTTATCGCAACACTGTTCTTTCTTGTGGCCTCATGGAAATATAAGGCTGCGTCCATACAGTCTTCATCCGCACAGAGGCGTGACATCACCCACGTCAAGCGGGTGAGTTTTCAGGAAATGGTATTCACGCCGTCGGGGGGGCGTGTCTAGAGGCGAGTCTGTCATGTCACGGAGCTGGTTCGCCCTCATTGGGCGAACCGCTCACATGACCTTCCCGTCGCACCGAGAAATCAGTTTCAACTGATTCCTCACGCAACGAGCGCCCCCTCTACCTATCACGCGCACCCGTATGGCATATGGGCGCGATCAATGCCTTAAAGCAATGTAATCGCACCGCACGTGGTTGGCTCCGTGCAGTCTTAGTCAGAATGGATGCTGCCTTACTCTCTCTATCCAATACAAATTCCTCCCTCCTGGCCCACACCCAATATCATCATACACTCTGGATTACTCAAAAGCCTTGCACTATCTACTGATTGTTGGTGGAGAACTCTGAAACCAAGCACACCAACCACTACTCATCCCAATGGCAAACATCACAAATATACAGTACAACTTGCAAACTTACTTAAATTTATATTTATACTGTTACTTTCTTTAGCAGGTGATGTTGAACATAACCCAGGCCCTCCCTTTTCAACTCTGTCCCATACCCTTGAGAATAGCTCCTTCAAATTCCAAAAAGGTCTATTTGTCACCCATATAAATATCCACTGCCTGCTGCCCAAACGGGATAAACTAAGGGCATGGTGCCTTATGCATAAACCCAAAGTCATTATTATCACAGAAACATGGCTAACTCCTAAAACCCTCGATGCAATTATCGCCATTAAGGGATACTCCATTTTGAGGTAAGACAGGTCAAAGAGTGGAGGAGGGGTGTTATTTTATGTTGCAGACACCTTATAATTTATGCTCCTAAATTGTCCTCCAAGCCCACCTCTTTTGAAATCCTAGTTGGCAACATCTGCCACCCCTTTTTAAGCCCATTCTTACTGCAGGCATCTGCCGCCCCCCAAAGCCCCACTACAATCCCTGACTGATATCACCCAGTTTCTTGACTCCTTTCCTCTCTGAATGAGAAAAGTGAGCTTCTACAGAGGCGGCACATTTTATTTGAGTGCGGCTAGCTCCGCAAGCCTGGGGATGCCCCGGCATGCTAGCCGCACTCCCTCGGGGGGGTCACGCGTCATCGGGTGCCTGCGCCCCCTGCACGCGCGTCCAGGGCTCCCCGAGGGAGCCCTGGTGTCCCGCGATGTGGGGGACGGTGGCAGGGGGTTCCGGGGGACCCGGCGGACCCGGCAGCGGGAGGGAGAAAGCCCCGATCGGAGGGCGCTCCTCCGTGTCTTCGGCGTGCGCCCGGCACCCTCTGGCGCGCGCCAGGTTACTGCTGCGGCCGAGAACGGGCAAATGCTCGAATAAACTCGGCCGCAGCAGTAGTTCTTGGGGATTTCAAATACAATTGTCTCAACCCTAAAAACCACAAAAGCCTCACTTAACCTAGTGCAACTAATTTCCCAACCCAAAAGGACAAATCTGAAATCACACAACCATTCCTTGCTAGACTGAATTCTCTCTTCTAGTCCAAGCCAGCAGTACCCAATCCTCTGACATCCTACGTGACATTTTCAGTGACCATGCAATAGTGTACTGTGTAAGGAAAATCAGATCATCCCAATAAAGCCCTAGATTTCTCCTCACTAGAACATTTAGGAACTTTAATCAACAACAGTTTCTGGCTGATCTTACCAACTGCCCTTTGTATAGAATCAACTTAATTCCTGACCCGAGTCTGCACTTGACTATTTCCAATCCGAGTTCTTAAAACTCTTTGATACCCATGCTCCCCTAAGCAGAATAAGAGTACGGGGGGGCCCACCTTCCGTGGGTTACAACCAAACTTATAGCACTCTATTATCTTAGGGATGCCTTGTGGAAAATCTACAAAGTAACTGTCACTACTAAGGATCTTAACTACAGATGCCTGCGGAATATATGCACAAAGCAAACAAGTCACGCAAAAAAAAAATTCTCTCACAATCTTCAACAGAATAAATCAAATCCATACAATTTCTGGACGGTTATCAACAATATACAGTATTCCAGCCTTCTAGTCATCAACAACCATGTAATATCATTAGGTAGGATATTACCTCTGCAAATCCCACTGACATTGCAAATGCATTCAATGAATACTTTGTGGGGTGTGCTACTATTTTATTAGTGAAACGCAACCCAAACTACATACATGAAGATCATTCTGGGAGTACCTCTATAGAACCACCCTCTCCCAACAATGCCCACAGTTTTCAATTTGTCCCAGTACCTGAAGAGGAGATTACACAAGCGATCCTCAAATTAAAACTAAGCAGCTAATGTGGACCTGACCTACTGCTATCTAAATTCCTACGACTTGGTGCCCCAGCCATTGTCAAATCGATTGCTTCCCTAATCAACTCTCTTGTCTTTAGGCCATATTCTCAAGACCTGGAAAATCTTTAAAAGTTGGGACAAAAACAGTGTCTCAAACTACAGGCCAATTTCTCTTCTCCCAATACTATCCAAAGTCATGGAAAAATGTGTTAACTCCCAATTAAGCAATTACTATACCAAGACAAATTTTCCTAGCCAATTCCAATCTGGCTTTTGCCCCAAACACTCCATGATAACTACCCTCCTAAAAATTTGCAATGATATCCAGTGTGGATGGAACTGGGACAATTTACTGGTGCAATATGTCTAGATTTTGCAAAGGCTTATGACACTGTTGATCATGTTATCTTGCTAAACAAACTCCAGTGCTCTGGAATAGGGAACCATGCTTTAAAATTGTTTCATTCCTACCTATCAGGTAAATCCCAACATGTGTCTCTCAGGCACTAACTCCAACCTCTTGGATAACAGGGACTTATCACTGTTGGAGAGAAATTGCCTCTAAATCTGCAGTGTGCTGGTTAATTGCACAGGCAATCAACCAGACTCTACATGGCTGATTAGACCTGTTAGAAAAAGCCTTGTCTGAATAACAGGGAAGAGATTCCTTCGCTCACAATGGAGCTGACAGAAGGAAAAGAGGGTCTGTGTCCTGAGAGAAAAACACAAGGGGACCAAACCTCTATGCCTCGACCCTCAAGCAGAAACCTACCTGGACACCACTGACTCGAAGGGCCACATGTGTTAAGGTACCGCTAAGACTTTAGGTGATAAGTGGTTAAGGGGCTTTCCCCCCAGCCTTGCAGAAAGGGACTGGGGAAGTAACTTAGCCCTTACACAGGAAAAGCTGTTTATTTTTTTATGTATCTTTTTGTTTGCTGTATTGTTTAGAGGAACAGGCAATAAAGCCTTATTTTTAATTTCACCTTAAAAACGGTTTCCATTGCATACCTCTGAACACATCTCTTACATATGGTGTCAGAATTTGGGATGAGAGGAGGTCCTTGAAGTTCAAAAGGGCCCCGGGGACTGTCTGTGAAATTTTGTGTGCTTTTACCTGCATAAGTTCCTACAACAGTCTGAACAATAAAACATGTGCAGATGTGACCAGAATTAAAGGGCTACATATCCAGGCAGGCACACTTTACTGCACTGGAGAAAGTCACAACATCACAGTTTGACTGGGAGGACTGCGACAGACAGTGACCCACACAAGGGACTGATG
The DNA here is from genome assembly GCF_040206685.1 of Ascaphus truei. Lineage (NCBI taxonomy): Eukaryota > Metazoa > Chordata > Amphibia > Anura > Ascaphidae > Ascaphus > Ascaphus truei. The sequence continues at coordinate 167,732,357 of NC_134484.1, read as the reverse complement.
GTGTGACCAGAGTCCACCCCACCACTTGTGGGAAAAAAAACAGCGTGGAATTTTAAAATATCCGCCCAGCTGAAGTCAAATACAGACTCTGCAAGAATGGGGAAGAAAATGTGTTCGAAGGTGTAAAGAGCCCAGCCACATGGAGCTGTGTCCCTTCTGGCATTATTTGGATGATGAGGATGATCCCTAAGTGGCCACAGGAATAGGGCAACAACCAGAGGAATACTTTTTCAATGAGCAGCAAGCAATGCGCTGTGGTCTCAAGGAAGGTACAGAAGTTTTACTTAGCACGTGCACATCCAGCATCACTGATGAAAAAGAATGTGTGCACAGTACTGCTGATGTTTCAAAATACCAAAGTAAAGATGAGGAAAAAATTTACAGAGACGCCTGTGAAAGCTACAAACTCTGCAAGCAAAGTCTGCCCACCTGTAGGACTGCCAGATGAGGTTCTAGCAAATACAGTGAAAACAGCAGCAATAGCACCTCCTGAGGTCAGGAAGAAAAATACACCTGATACCATCAAAACGGAAGACAAGATGTGGCGTTCCTATAATGGACCCTACCCCATGGAAGAGTGGTCCTTCTAGTCCTATGAGGATAAGGATGAAGATATCTCTTATGGGGAACCCGAAACAAGACGCACCCACAGAAAACCCCTATGATGGTGGAGGTGCCCGAACAAACAGGTCTCTATGACCCTGAAATTTCCTGCCAGCTAATGCAATTGAAAGAAAAGCATGGTGGATGCAGTGAAACTGCTGAAGTTTCAAACCTAGAATGAGACCCTAGTACGCCTAATGGAACTGAGTCATCCAAAGAAAGAAGGCGGAACAAGAGAAAGATGAGGTTCACACTCTCCGCATAGAACTGAATGCCTCACACCAAGAGATCAACAGTGTCCGGACAGAGGTGGACATATCACAGAATAAGGTTCATACTCTCTGCGTAGCACTGGATGTCTCACACCAAGAGATCAGCAAATGACGCACAGAACTGATAGTCTCTAAAAAGGAACTTTACAGTCTCGCTGAGGAGCTGGACATCTCTCAAAAAGCTGTTTACAGTCTCTCTAAAGGTTTATCTTCCTGTCCTAGAAGTCAGATTGATATTTTTGAAACGGTAAAGGATCTTAATCTGTTTTGCCGCAAGTTAAATCTGCATAAAAAACGCAGACAATGGCAAAACAGAAATACACCCTTAGAATGCCTCAGCACACAAGACTGTGATAATATAGAACTCTTAGAGAGTCTGGTTGAGGAAAGTCTTAGACCATGGGGGGAAGGAGCCTTTACAATGTTAAAGAACAAGTCTTTATTTGTAGCACCATCAGAAATAAGTACAAATGTCGATGTGTTCTGTCAACTTGTCACTAAGGGGCCTATGCAGAGAGCTGCGAGAAGCCCAATCTCGCCAGTTTTTAGCCAAATATGCCTATAGCAATTTAGTAAATGGCGAGAAACTGGCGAGATGAGTAAAAAGCGCCAGTTTTTTTTTTGTTTTAAAAACTCGCCGCGCGGGTGGCAAGAAGCAATATCTCACCAGTTTTAAAAAGGGCCGTATGCAGGAAGCCCCACTCACCATCTCGCCGCTGATCGCGCCAATAAAATGGAGAGATGTTCTCCAAATAGCTCCGCCAAAAAAAAGTTGGCAAGAAGCTGGAGCTGAGCGGCGAGAGGGACCATAAAAAAAAAACATCCCCTTGCTGGTTCGGTTTGATGCCGGGGGGCTCCAGAGCTGATACCCAGGAATATCAGCACCGAAGGCCCCCGGCATGCATCCGAGGCAGGAAAAATGCATGTACAGCCCACTTCATTACCTTAGCGGGTAACCGCTAAGACAATGAAGGGGTTAACCCACCGTGCCAGCTTTATTGTGGGTAGCGGGTGTGGGTGAAGGGGGTATGTGGCCCTTGGTGTGAGTTTAGGGCTTGCGGGGGGGGGGTTGCGGGTGCACTTAACCCCTTCAGGACCGTAGCAGTTAATAACGCTATGGTCATGAAGGGGGTTAACCCCTCCCGCTACCCCCCCCGCAAGCCCTAAACAACCACCGTTGGGGCTAATACCCCCTTCACCCACCCCCACTACCCACAATGAAAAATAATCACACAGCAGCCCCACACTAAATTAAGAAATGTAAAAGAATAAATAAATAAATTAATATATCAGAGTAGGGATGGAGTTCCCACGCTCTGATTGGCTACCGTACCATGTGTGGACGGCCATGTTTCTTTTAATGACGTCATCTTAAAGGCAATTGAAGCAAAGCCATTCTGATTGGCTGTGCTTTCATTGCCTTTAAGTGACGTCATCAGTTTTTTTTTTATCGGCCAAAACACATGGTTTTCACGGCCCAATCAGGGCCATGGGAACCATATGACGAAAATGTGACGTCATAGGCCTTTAAAAGCCTATGTCGTCTCATTTTGAAGCCAGACGCCGAGGAGGAAGGACCTCCGGAGAAGAAAGAAGACCAGGGCATGGCCGAAGACGGGAAGAAGACCCCGGAAGAAGGTAAAAGAAAGAAGAATACAGATGAAGATGGATTACAAGTAGAAGACCAGTGGATTGATTTGGATTTTTAGTTTAATGTTTATTTTTTTATGGTTTGTTATTTTATGGGTTCCTGTGCCTGGTGGTTTTGTACGTGAGTAACCAGTTCAATGGGAGTCGGTGGGGGCAAGTAATGGTAAGTGAAGAAAAGAAATGTATTTAATTGAACTAGTTAATTTTTTTTAATTCTGTTCTTTACATGTTTATTTAATTATCTGTGGTATATCATTTCTTGCCACTGTATGTATGTATGTATGTCTAGAGAGATATATACATACAGGGTAAGTAATGATAGTGTTGTAAAAGCTTGATTTGCTGTGTTTTTAATTCTTTTGACTATGCATGTATGCTTAAATGTGTGTTTAAATTCTTTTAAAATTAGATAGATGTAATCGTTGCTATTGTATGTTGTTTTAGAGGTCAGGGGTAGCTTTCGTTGTTAATTTTTTATGCTTCTTGGTACTTATACATTTTCACAGCCTACATTGCAGAGTTGCAGGTTTGAATTAGTTAATTGTTTAATTGTTAGGGATTGAATGTAAATTGTTTAGGGATGCAATGTTAATTGTTTAGGGATGTCATTATTGAATGGTAATTGATTTATGTTTAGCGGATTGGTTACAATAGTATATTTGTTTGGAGTTATCTGTATTTGGATTGAAATGTTATTGTTAACATTCATTAGCAGAATGTATATGGTGCATAGATTGTATAATCATATATTCAATGTAATGCAATGTGTTGATTGTGATTAGAGGTTTTTGATTGGCATTTTATCTTTTTGATTGTAATATCAGTTAGGATTATGACAGGAAATTACTTGTATTGTAGTGTGTATTAGTGGAGAACTGTTATTTTGAGTACTGCATGTTTTTGATAACCCTTCTACATTTATTTGTATATTGGTTCATCATGTGTGTGTATATCTCTCTCTCTCTCTCTCTCTCTCTCTCTCTCTCTCTCTGTATATATATATCTATATATATATATAGATATATATATATATAGATATATATATATATTTGCATGATGAAGCCAATTTACAAATTCATGGGTGACGGGTGGGTATCGGGCCAGTGTGGCTTAACCCCTTAATTACCTTTACAGTTATTATCCGATTTGGTATTTAAGGGGTTAATTGATATCTCAATGTAATTGCAATGTATTGGCATTGTATTGGCTATGTTTTTTGTGGGCAAGACAAGAATGTTGCTGGCGAATGAGACTTCTTGTTGATAAGGTCAGTAGTACTTTATTTATTTGAATATGCTAGTTAATGTTTTTAATAATGGGTAAATAATCTATTATCCCTATCTGGATAATAGTTATTTTGCACATTATTGTACTGTAGGTGTTGGGGGGGGGAGGGAATGTATTGAATGTATAGGCCAGGTTTATTTTTTTTACATTCAGGGTTTGTTCCGTGGTTCCGCGTGAGACCTCTGGAGACCACCTGCGGGTCTCCTCGGGTATCTCACGGGTATCAGGCTGGCGGTTCCACGGGTGACACATGCGGGGATGAAGCGGTGGCCTCACATCTGTGGGGCACCGTGGACCCGTAGTCTGCGGGGATGAAGCGGTGGCCTCACATCTGTGGGGGCACCGCCGACCCGTAGGTGCGGGGATGAAGATGTGTGGTCCCACTTCTGTGGGGGCACCGCGGACCCGTAATGAGCACTTGTGAGTTCCCCAGACCCCAGTGGAAACCACCCGAGGCCTTCAGACACCTGTGGGTCTGACCCGGGGCTCCCAGACATCCTTGGGCCTACCGTGGGAACCCAATTGTGGACCACAGTGACCCAAGGAGACCACCTGGGGGCCATGGTGCTGGCGGGTCCCACCAGCAGGCCTCCAGAACCTGTTTGAAAAGTGAGCTTTTAACAATTTAAATGTGGGAGGGAGTGAGCTTCAATTGGATAGGAGGTTGCCACCCTCCAATCAGCCAAGACTAGCTGAACAAGAATTATAAACATACAGAACACCTACAAGCTCATATTGAACCCCCAAAATACCCACAACATATATAAAAGCATAAATAAGTTTCACAGAGGATTGCTACTGAGCATGGCAATATATATATTTAAAACCAGAGACATAACAGAAAACACATACAAAGCTCAGTGCACATCCAGAAAAACTTATATACGGTACAGTGCATGGTCTTTTAGTTTAACATTTTGGCCAAATTGTTGTAAGCCCTTGAGCCAACTGCATGGCAGACCACGTTTCAAGGGTCCCTAACACTAATATAGATTCTTATTAACAGCAGTGTGATTGTGACAAATCTATTACAGAGTGCTTTTCCTGGTAATGTACAGGTTAATAAAAGCTTCAATCAGACTTAGAACTTTTGCAACTTATATTGACAGATTTATTGTAAATCATTCTTCCTGGCAATGCATAGGTTAATAATAATCTATATTAGTGTTAGGGACCCTTGAAACGTGGTCTGCCGTGCAGTTGGCTCAAGGGCTTACAACAATTTGGCCAAAAATTTTAAACTAGAAGACCATTTTATTTATTAGTTATTTATACATGTATATTTAGGCACTGTACCGTATATAAGTTTTTCTGGGTGTGCACTGAGCTTTGTCTGTGTTTTATGTTATGTCTCTGGTTTTAAATATATATATATTGCCATGCTCAGTAGCACTCCCCTGTGAAACTTATATGCTTATATATATGTTGTGGGTATTTTGGGGGTTCAATATGATCTTGTAAGTGTTCTGTATGTTGAATATCAAATCTACCATCAAGTACAGGGTACCGCGATGGGGACAACCTGTGCTCCCACCTATGCCAATCTATATCTAGGCTGGAGGGGGAAAACGGTGGTCTTTGTGGAGACCCTGGAAAGATTTACAGGACATGTGGAGTTGTGGGTCAGATATATCGATGATGTCCTTCTTGTGTGGAATGGAACTGAGAATTTGTTGAAAGAGTTTGTTAAAACTCTGAACATCAAACTACATAACCTTAAGTTGACCTTTGAAGTAAGCAAAACTCAAATTGAGTTTTTGGACATGACGATATCAAAAACACAAGTAGGTAATCTTCAAACAAGTATCTATAGAAAACCTACCTCCACCAATACCCTTCTAACGGCGACCAGCCATCCCCCAGTCATATTACAAACAATATACCAATAGGACAATTTTTGAGGCTGAGACGGAACTGTTCTTCAATATCTGAATATAAGAGACAGTCACTAGACATGACATTAAGATTCAGAGAAAGGGGTTATTCAAATAAGATCATTAAGAATGCTTATTATAGAACCCTGACATCAGAAAGAACAGGATTACTTTCCAAAAACAAAACTGCAAAGGCAGATGAGTAATAAGATTTATTGGAAGATTTAGTAGTCAGTGGCAGGAAACAAAACATTTTACAAAAACACTGGCATGTTCTATTAGAGGATATAGAGCTTCGGAGAATTCTTCAGAACACACCTAGTACAGGATGTAGACGGAGTGGTAACATCAAGGATAGATTGGTACTTAGCCATTTTCAGTCCAAGCCTACCAAAACCTGGTTAGGTGAAAAACTACATGGTTACTACACATGTATTAGATGTAGGGTGTGCCCTTTATGAGAGTTACTAAGACTTTTAGCAATTTTTCCAACACATCAGCATTTAAGATCAAGGATTTCATAAATTGCCTAACATGTGGGGTTATTTATCTTATGAAATGTGATTGCGGCAAAAGATGCGTAGGGAAAAAACATAGACAATTCAAGACGCGGGTACTAGAACATATAGGGAATGTTAGAAACGCTATTGATACACCTCTAGCAAGACACATTATTGAGTCCCATCAAGGGAATCAAGATGTGATGCACTTTACCGAGATCGAACATGTACCACGCAATCCACGTGGTGGCGACTGGGATAAGAAGTTGCTCCAGTGGGATTGACACTGGATTTTCTTATTACAGACCCAGTCTCCTGTCGGATTGAATGAGGGGTTTATGTACTCTTCGTATCTCTAAAAATTCATACAGTTGCATGTCCATTGTCATACTTTGTATACTGTCATATATACTCCCCTTTCTACAACAGATATATGACCTATCTATTAGAGAAGTATATATATATGATAAAGAATCACTGGCACTCCAATAAAAATTCAATAATGAATAATGAATAGGTGCAAATAGGAGACAGCACCCAGGTGAATGAAAATAAATGTATTAAATACAGCACATAACTCCAACGTTTCGATCCCACAGGGGGATCTTCCTCAGGGGTTGCAACAGACACAGGGCAGTGAGTGACTTATATACCCCAACACCCAAGTGACATAAACATCTCCACATCATCAAAAAACATCATCATCGGGCGACAAAGCAGCTGTGCATAATACAATCTAATTAGATCATGCTCCAACTCCATGTCTGTACTCCTATTGGGGAATCCAAGTCACATGATCAAACCCAAGCTGTCAGTGTGATTGCATGTATACAAACTGATGCTGCATCAGCAGGCCCAGTTGTCAAGGCAACCACATGAGTGTTATGACTCAACTCTTTAAATGTAGCAGACACCAATGGTTGTCATGGGTACTGCACGTGCACAGATACACCACTGCAGATTTGTATGTACTATAGCAGTGATGAACTTGTTCCTAAACCGCACCTAAGAATAACTATACTGGCATGCGTATATTTGTAGAATCCTATGGCAGATGGAACCCCCTGTAATCCCAGTCCGGTAACCCATGCAGTAATACACCTGACGGCGTCACATACGGCATGGATATACATACAGCAGCGGCAGCTCTTATTCGAGCAAATGCCGCTGGCTGTATGAGGCTGGGAAGCGGGTAGCCGCGGCGCGTGGCGGCGCACTGTGACGTCACGGTCACAAGCGCGCCCGGCTTCCCCGTCTTCCCCGGCTTCCCCAGGCTTCCCCGACACCCCTGGAGTTCAAATCTAGGTAAGCGGGGGTGCGGGGAAGCAGAGGGGCAGAGTAGAAGCCGGGTTCGGGGTGTCTTTGGGGGGGTAATTGCGCGCGATGTGGAGGGGGGGTGCATGGGGGAAACGCGGCGGTGCGCGTTTCTGACTGGCGGCAGCTGGGGTAGATCCCGGCATGCCGCCGGCATTTACTTTAATAAAGTATGTCGCTACTGTAGGTTGCTGGTTAACCCATAGTGAACCACGTACTGCTGAAGGCACAAAGTGCGGTCAAATAAAAGGAACATGCTGCCTGTAGGACTCTACAGATATACAGTATATGGACCTGCAAAAATGTGGAATAAAGGACACCTCATACACAGTGAGGGTAAAGTGAAGTGAACAGGGAGGGGAGAAGGAAGTCAGTGGAAGAAGCTGAATGACAAGAATATACAAGCTGTAATAAATTATATTGTATAATAAATGCATTTTAAACTAATCATTTTGAACTACGCTGATCCATGTATACATACAGTTGATGTTGAACAATAATAATTACAAAAAATTACAAAAAACAACACAAGTTCATGTCCTCATTCAGGCCTTTAGGGGCCATAGAATCCAGTCTGTGAATCATCCTCGCCTCAAGCTGAAGCAAAAGCCTGTGTCTATTTCCTCCCCTGGCTGGAGTATGGGCTTGTACAACTGGCATACATCGAAAGATGGCCAAGCTGTGCTGTTTAGATTGTATTATGTACAGCTGCTTTGTCGCCCGATGATTATGTTTTTTGATGATGTGGAGATGTTTATGTCACTTGGGTGTTGGGGTATATAAGTCACTGACTATCCTGGGTCTGTTCCACCCCCCTGAGGAAGATCCCCCTGTGGGATCGAAACGTTGGAGTTATGTGCTGTATTTAATACATTTACAGTGGTGACCAACTTTATTCTAACTCGGCTAGCTCAGCGAAATTCAGATTATCCCGGTTATGTGCGGTTTTGTGTCGTTTTCGCCCGGAGTGTATTGCGTTATTTTCGCGGCTGTGATTTAAGCATTTTATTCCCGCTGTCTGCAATACTGCAATGCCGTGTAAAAACTCATGGGGGCATTTGCGAGCTGTTGTCTTTGAAGCCATCCCCTATAACCCCTAACATACACATACAGTACTGTATATGCCCATCAATGATACGATAGGCCGGCAGGGGCGAGATGTGTTTGCAGCAGAGAGAGATCCGCTGCTCTCTCTGCGCAAACATCGGCACATTAAAAATTATTTAAAATACATTTTTATTCATAGTGTAGATGTGCAGGGGGTCTCCGGAGCTGAACCGCATTGGTTTCAGGCCTGGGGACCCCCTGCTTCCCGAGATACAGGCCCCTTTATGGGGTGCCGGTATCCCTCTGCATTTAAAGGTCCCGATCACGTGACCGCGGCATGTAAACCAAGCAGAGGGATACCGGCACCCCATAAAGGGGCCTGTATCTCGGGAAGCAGAGGGTCCCCGGACCTAAAACCAAAGCGGTTCCTCTCCGGAGACCCTCTGCACATCTACAGCATGAATAAATCACCCATATCAATAAACACTCGTTCCTTACCTTTGCGGCTATGTGCTATGGTAACGAAGCAGCATGAATGTATTTTTAATAATATTGTACAGTGAGCAGGGGGTTCCCTGAGCCACAAATCAAAGCTCAAGGACTCCCTGCTCCTGCACAATATTATTAAAATACAGAAATGCTGCTTCATTTCCTTAGCGGCTAACCGCTAAGGCAATGAAGGGGTTAACCCACCGTTCCCGCTTTATTGTGGGTAGCGGGGGTGGGTGAAGTGGGTATTTGGCCCGTGGTGTGAGTTTAGGACTTGCGGGGGGGTTTCGGGTGCACTTAACCCCTTCACGACCGTAGCAGTTAATACCGCTACGGTCATGAAGGGGTTAACCCCTCCCGCTACCCCCCTACAAGCCCTAAACAACCACCGTTGGGGCTAATAAACCCTTCACCCACCCCCGCAACCCACAATAAAAAAAATTCACACACAGCAGCCGCACAATAAATAAATACATCTAAATAAATAAATAAATAAATAAATACATGAATATAAATAAATACATTTAAAATAAATTTTTATTCATAGTGTAGATTTGCAGGGGGTCTCCGGAGCTGAACCGCATTGGTTTCAGGCCCGGGGACCCCCTACTTCCCGAGATACAGACCCCTTTATGAGGTGCCGGTATCCCTCTGCATTTAAAGGTCCCGATCACGTGACCGCGGCATGTAAACCAAGCAGAGGGATGCCGGCACCCCCTAAAGGGGCCTGTTTCTCGGGAAGCAGGGGGTCCCCGGACCTAAAACCAAAGCGGTTCCACTCCGGAGACCCTCTGCACATCTACAGCATGAATAAAACACACACATCAATAAAGAATCATTCCTTACCTTTGCGACTATGTGCTACGGTAACGAAGCAGCATGAGTGTATTTTTAATAATATTGTACAGTGAGCAGGGGGCTCCCTGAGCCACAAATAAAAGCTCAAGGGACCCCCTGCTCCTGCACAATATTATTAAAATACAGAAATGCTGCTTCATTACCATAGCTGATAGCCGCTAAGGCAATGAAGGGTTAAGGCAGAATAGCATGTTTATTGGGGACATTTGCCCCCAATAAACATTGCAATAAACAACATACTGTACACCCCCTGTGTATTTAAAATACATAAACAACAATAAATACATTAAATACATATTTTTAATGTGTCTGTTAAACCTCCCTGCCTTGACTTTAATCTGTGTAAGGCCCCCTCCCCCTAATGTGTCTGTTAAATCTCCATGGCCTGTGTTTCTGTGAGTGCAGCGTATGTAAATGTGGGGAGGGGGATCCCGATGTGCATATAATGCAGCGCCTCACTGCCAATGGCCCACCCCGTGAGCCTAACCACCCTCACCCACTACCCACAAGGGAGGCCTACCCACATACCGTTGCCCCCCCCTCCACCCCCCATCCTGCCCATGGCCCCTCCGCTGCTGCAAAACAGACACAAAAATTAAAACATCCAAAGTAATGTCAACTAACCCCTTAATCACCATAGCGGTTATTAACCGCTACAGTCATTAAGGAGTTAATCCACCCTCACCCACCACTCGGGATGCCTACATACCCTCCCACACTAACCCCCAACCCCGTGAGGCCTAACCACCCTCACCCACTACCCACAAGGGAGGCCTACCCACATACCCCCCCACCCCAGTGCCCACAATAAAAACAATACAGTGACCCACAATAAACATCATTATATTTATTAAATACATTACTCACCCCCTGTGCCCCCCCCATAAATACAAGATTTATCCTTTTACAAACAGGGATCATAACGCAGCCCCACGCGAGTCCCCGGTGGGCTGGCGGGGCACCTGAAAGACCTACAGGGTACCAGCAGCCCTTTTCAAACAGGTTCTGGAGGCCTGCTGGTGGATCCCGCCAGCACCATGGCCCCCAGGTGGTCTCCTTGGGACACCGTGGGCCACAATTGGGTCCCAATGGTAGGCCCGCAGATGTCTGGGAGCCCCGGGTCAGACCCACAGGTGTCTGCGGGGCCTCGGGTGGTTCCCACGGGGATCAGAGGAACTCACGAGTGCTCACTACGGGTCCGCGGTGCCCCCACAGAAGTGGGACAACACATCTTCATCCCCGCACCTATGGGTCGGCGGTGCACCCACAGATGTGAGGCCACCGCTTCATCCCCGCAGACTACGGGTCTGCGGTGCCCCCACAGATGTGAGGCCACCGCTTTATCCCCGCATGTGTCACCCGTGGAACCACCAGCCTGATACCCGCGAGATACCCGAGGAGACCCGCAGGTGGTCTACAGAGGTCCTACGCAGAACCACGGAACAAACCCTGAATGTAAAAAAAATAAACCTGGCCTATACATTCAATACATACACCACCCCCCCAACACCTACAGTACAATAAAGTGCAAAATAACTATTATCCAGATATGGATAATAGATTAATTGCTCATTATTAAAAACATTAACTAGCATATTCAAATAAATTAAGTACTACTGACCTCATCAATAAGAAGTCTCCGTCGCCAGCAACATCCTTGTCTTGCCCACAAAATACATAGCAAATACAAAGCCAATACATTGCAAGTACATTCAGATATCAATTAGCCCCTTAAACACCTTATCGGATAATAACCGCAAAGGTAATTAAGGGGTTAAGCCACACTGGCCCGATACCCACGCATCACCCATGAATTTGTACAGTGGCTTCATCATGCAACTATATATATAGTATATATATATATATATATATACATATATATATATATATATATACACAGAGAGAGAGAGAGAGAGAGAGAGATACAGTATATACACACACATGATGAACCAATATACAAATAAATGTAGAAGGGTTATCAAAACCATACTGTACTACAAATAACACTTCTCCATACAGACACACTATATTAAAATGAATTTCCTTTAATAATCCTAACTGATCTTAAAATCTAAATCATCAAATGCCAATGAAAGCAAAATACAAATACCTCCAAAGAAGTAAACTATTTTAACCAATCAAGTAAACAAAAATCAATTAGCATTCATTATTTACAATCCTAAACAATTGACAGTCCATCCTGAACAATAAAACAATTAGCTAATTCACGCCTGGAGCAGAACAATTTAGCATGTGAAAAAATATAAGTACCAACCAGAATACAAAATTTAAAACCAAGACTAACCCTGAACACAAGCACACAATACAATATCAACAATTACATCTATCTAATTTTAAAATACTTTAAACACAAAATAAAGCATAGCAGCATAGACAAATTAATTTAAAACACATCAAATCAAGCTTTTAAAACAACATCATTTCTTACCCTGTATGTAAATATCTCTCTAGACATATACATACATACATACAGTGGCAAGAAATGATATACCACGGAAAAAAAATACACATGTTAAAAAAAGCTTTTACAAAAATTAACAAGTTAAATAAAATACATTTCTTTAGTTCACTTGCCATTACTTGGCCCCACCGACTCCCGTTGCACAGATTACTCACAAACCAATCCACCAGGCACAGGAACCCATAAAATAATAAACCATAAAAAAATAAACATTACACTAAAAATCCAAATCAATCCACGGGTCTTCTATTTGTAATCCATCTTCATCTGTATTCTTCTTTCTTCTATCTTCTTCCGGGCGGGGTCTTCTTTCCATCTTCGACCACGCCCTGGCCTTCTTCTTCTGTAGGAGGTCCTTCCTCCTCGGTGTCTGGCTTCAAAATGAGACGACATAGGCTTTTAAAGGCCTATGACGTCACATTTTCGTCATATGGTTCCCACGGCCCTGATTGGGCCGTGAAAACCATGTGTTTTGGCCGATAAAAATAAAAATGATGACGTCACTTAAAGGCAATGAAAGCACAGCCAATCAGAATGGCTTTTCTTCAATTGCCTTTCAGATGACGTCATTAAAAGAAACATGGCCGGCCTCACATGGTACGGTATCCAATCAGAGCGTGGGAACTCCATCCCTACTCTGATTGGCTCTAGTACCCTGTGACAGGCTTTCAATGACGTCACATCCTTTCTCCCCCAAGCCTCTGTCACATGGTATACTAGAGCCAATCAGAGTAGGGATGGAGTTCCCACGCTTTTTTTTTTTGGTATATCATTTCTTGCCACTGTATGTATGTATGTATATATGTCTAGAGAGATATATACATACAGGGTAAGAAATGATGTTGTTTTAAAAGCTTGATTTGATGTGTTTTAAATTAATTTGTCTATGCTGCTATGCTTTATTGTGTGTTTAAAGTATTTTAAAATTAGATAGATGTAATTGTTGATATTGTATTGTGTGCTTGTGTTCAGGGTTAGCCTTGGTTTTAAATTTTGTATTCTGGTTGATACTTATATTTTTTCACATGCTAAATTGTTTTGCTCCAGGTGTGAATTAGCTAATTGTTTAATTGTTCGGGATGGACTGTCAATTGTTTAGGGATGTAAATAATGAATGCTAATTGATTTTTGTCTACTTGATTGGTTAAAATAGTTTACTTGTTTGGAGGTATTTGTATTTTGCTTGCATTGGCATTTGATGATGGCAATTATGATGATGCATTAGATTGTAAGATCAGTTAGGATTATTAAAGGAAATTAATTTTAATGTAGTGTGTCTGTATGGAGAAGTGTTATTTGTAGAACAGTATGGTTTTGATAACCCTCCTACGTTTATTTGTATATTGGTTCATCATGTGTGTGTATATACTGTATATGTATATATGTATATGTATATATATGTATATGTATATGTATATGTATATGTATATGTATATGTATATGTATATGTATATGTATATGTATATGTATATGTATATGTATATGTATATGTATATATATATATATATATATATATATAATACTGAGTTAAGTTATGGTGAGTAAAAAAAGTGACAAAAACCCTCCACAGGAAAGCAAATATGCAAATATAGCTGTATGCTCATCTGCATGTCTTAGGCAGGTCTGCAACCCCGCCTTTCCCCATTATCACCCAGCATACAGCACTTCCACTGCAGCAAGGGATTCTGGGAAATGACATGCAAATGAGCACACAGTGTCACTTTTTGCCTCAATAACCATTTTTAACATGGTTCCCTATAGGCTTAAGCTTGCTGCATGGTCACAGCTTTGAGCACAGCCAGGGTTAAGGTGCATACCCAGAAAACCACCCACAGACAGCTGTTTTGACCTTGATGGGTCTCATCAGTGTGGGGTTGATTTTACTGGGATGCAAGAGAGGCTTATGGGATAGGCCAAACCATAATACTGAGTTAAGTTATGGTGAGTAAAAAAAGTGACAAAAACCCTCCACAGGAAAGCAAATATGCAAATATAGCTGTATGCTCATCTGCATGTCTTAGGCAGGTCTGCAACCCCGCCTTTCCCCATTATCACCCAGCATACAGCACTTCCACTGCAGCAAGGGATTCTGGGAAATGACATGCAAATGAGCACACAGTGTCACTTTTTGCCTCAATAACCATTTTTAACATGGTTCCCTATAGGCTTAAGCTTGCTGCATGGTCACAGCTTTGAGCACAGCCAGGGTTAAGGTGCATACCCAGAAAACCACCCACAGACAGCTGTTTCGACCTTGATGGGTCTCATCAGTGTGGGGTTGATTTTACTGGGATGCAAGTGTGGGTGATTTTCTGGGTATGCACCTTAACCCTGGCTGTGCTCAAAGCTGTGACCATGCAGCAAGCTTAAGCCTATAGGGAACCATGTTAAAAATGGTTATTGAGGCAAAAAGTGACACTGTGTGCTCATTTGCATGTCATTTCCCAGAATCCCTTGCTGCAGTGGAAGTGCTGTATGCTGAGTGATAATGGGGAAAGGCGGGGTTGCAGACCTGCCTAAGACATGCAGATGAGCATACAGCTATATTTGCATATTTGCTTTCCTGTGGAGGGTTTTTGTCACTTTTTTTACTCACCATAACTTAACTCAGTATTATGGTTTGGCCTATCCCATAAGCCTCTCTTGCATCCCAGTAAAATCAACCCCACACTGATGAGACCCATCAAGGTCGAAACAGCTGTCTGTGGGTGGTTTTCTGGGTATGCACCTTAACCCTGGCTGTGCTCAAAGCTGTGACCATGCAGCAAGCTTAAGCCTATAGGGAACCATGTTAAAAATGGTTATTGAGGCAAAAAGTGACACTGTGTGCTCATTTGCATGTCATTTCCCAGAATCCCTTGCTGCAGTGGAAGTGCTGTATGCTGGGTGATAATGGGGAAAGGCGGGGTTGCAGACCTGCCTAAGACATGCAGATGAGCATACAGCTATATTTGCATATTTGCTTTCCTGTGGAGGGTTTTTGTCACTTTTTTTACTCACCATAACTTAACTCAGTATTATGGTTTGGCCTATCCCATAAGCCTCTCTTGCATCCCAGTAAAATCAACCCCACACTGATAAGACCCATCAAGGTCGAAACAGCTGTCTGTGGGTGGTTTTCTGGGTATGCACCTTAACCCTGGCTGTGCTCAAAGCTGTGACCATGCAGCAAGCTTAAGCCTATAGGGAACCATGTTAAAAATGGTTATTGAGGCAAAAAGTGACACTGTGTGCTCATTTGCATGTCATTTCCCAGAATCCCTTGCTGCAGTGGAAGTGCTGTATGCTGGGTGATAATGGGGAAAGGCGGGGTTGCAGACCTGCCTAAGACATGCAGATGAGCATACAGCTATATTTGCATATATATATATATATATATATATATATATATATATATATATATATATATATATATATATATATATATATATATATATATATATCTCTGTATATATATATATATATACAGTGCTTGACAAATCACCCACAAATCTACTCGCCGAACCAAAAAATCTACTCGCCACCTAGTCCCGCCCCCAACCCCGCCTCTAATCCCGCCCCCAGCCCCGCATTTAAAAAACCCATAAATGAAATAAATTGAATAAATTCCTAGTAAAAACATTCGTTTTTGACATAAGTTTATTTATTGTATTACATTATACTACAATTAGTCCTTGTGTATAAATGTCAAATCTAGAAAAAAAGCCAGATGTGAATGACTAGTTTGCTGAACCCCTTAACCAGTGTCTGGACGTCCCCACTTCACAATATTTAAAGCAGCAATCCCGCCTGGGATCTTACCTGATCTGCAGTCCGTCAATGTCCAGGTACCCTCATTCCCGCAATGTTATACATTGGAGGGGATGTGTTCCCTACCTGTCTTCTGGGTTAGGGGGGGTTCCGATGTCTCCCGTGTGAAGCTTGAGTCAGATCTGGAAGAAAGCAGTATAGGTTATTTCGGTGTAGGGCAGTTAAGATATACAGGGTAAATAAGATATCCAGATCCAGATTGTGAGACAGAGAGACGGAGAGAGAGGGTGAGAGAGACGGAGAGAGAGGGTGAGAGAGACGGAGAGAGAGGGTGAGAGAGACGGAGAGAGAGGGTGAGAGAGATGGAGAGAGAGGGTGAGAGAGACGGAGAGAGAGGGTGAGATAGACAGAGAGAGTGTGAGAGAGACGGAGAGAGTGTGAGAGAGACGGAGGGTGAGAGACAGAGAGGGTGACTGTGGGGGGATGGGGTGACTGGGTGGGGTGATTGGGGGTGTGGGGTGACTGGGTGGGGTGATTTGGGGTGTGGGGTAGAATGGGTGGGGTGATTGGGGGGGTGGGGTGATTGTGGGGGTGGGGTGATTGTGGGGGTGGGGTGATTGGGGGGGTGGGGTGATGGGATGTCTGACTTGGTGGGGATTACTGACTGTCTGACTGGGTGGGATGACTGGGCAGGGGGTGGGATGACAGACTATGACTGACTTTTGACTGACTGGGTGGGGGGGGGGGGTGACTGACTTTTGACTGACTGGGTGGGGGGGGGTGACTGACTTTTGACTGACTGGGTGGGGGGGATGACTGACTGACTGGGTGGGGGGTGACTGGGTACCTCTGGTGTCCTACACGTTCTCTCTCTCTCTCATACACACACACACACACTCTCTCATACCATACACACACTCTCTCATACCCATACACACACTCTCTCATTCCCATACATTCTCTCCCTCTCTCTTTCTCCCATACCCCTCTCTCTCTCTACCATACCCCCTCTCTCTCTCTCTCTCTCTACCATACCCCCCCTCTCTCTCTCTCTCTCTCCCATACCCCCCTCTCTCTCTCTCTCTCTCTCCCATACCCCTCTCTCTCTCTCCCATACCCCTCTCTCTCTCTCTCCTATACCCCTCTCTCTCTCTCTCTGTCCCATACCCTCTCTCTCTCTCTCTGTCCCATACCCTCTCTCTCTCTCTCTGTCCCATACCCTCTCTCTCTCTGTCCCATACCCTCTCTCTCTCCCATACCCCTCTCTTTCTCTCTCTCCCATACCACACACACACACACACACACACACGGACAGAGAAACACCCTGCTACTACCTCCCGCCCCGCGTGGGCAGCGGGAGCACCGGAGGGAGGGGGGAGAGACACGAGCCGCGCGGTCACCGGAGGGAGGGGGGGAGAGACACCCGAGCCGCGCGGGCACCGGAGGGAGGGGGGGAGAGACACCTGAGCCGCGCGGGCACCGGAGGGAGGGGGGGAGAGACACCCGAGCCGCGCGGGCACCGGAGGGAAGGGGGGAGAGACAACCGAGCCGCGCAGGCAGCGGGAGCACCGGAGGGAGGGGGGTGAAGCACCCGAGACGCACGGGCAGCAGGAGCACCGGAGGGAGGGGGGTGAAACACCCAACCCACGCGGGCAGCAGGAGCACCGGAGGGAGGGGGGGAGAGACACCTGAGCCGCGCGGGCACTGGAGGGATGGGGGGAGAGACACCCGAGCCGCGCGGGCACCGGAGGGAGGGGGGAGAGACACGAGCCGCGCGGGGCACCAGAGGGAGGGGGGAGAGACACCCGAGCCGCGCGGGCACCGGAGGGAGGGGGGAGAGACACGAGCCGCGCGGGCACCAGAGGGAGGGGGGAGAGACACCCAAGCCGCGCGGGCACCGGAGGGAGGGGGGGAGAGACACCCGAGCCGCGCGGGCACCGGAGGGAGGGGGGGAGAGACACCCGAGCCGCGCAGGCAGCGGGAGCACCGGAGGGAGGGGGGTGAAGCACCCGAGCCGCGCGGGCACCAGAGGGAGGGGGGAGAGACACCCGAGCCGCGCGGGCACCGGAGGGAGGGGGGGGAGAGACACCCGAGCCGCGCGGGCACCGGAGGGAGGGGGGGAGAGACACCCGAGCCGCGCAGGCAGCGGGAGCACCGGAGGGAGGGGGGTGAAGCACCCGAGCCGCGCGGGCAGCGGGAGCACCGGAGGGAGGGGGGAGTGAAACCCGAGCCGCGTGGGCAGAGGGAGCACCGGAGGGAGGGGGGAGTGAAACCCGACCCACGCGGGCAGCACCGGAGGGAGCGGGGGTGAAGCACCAGAACAGTACAGTATATATAAATATTTATTACAGTGCATTAAATTCCCCCCCACCTCAAGCACTGTCCACAATCCTCTCCATGACCGGATCAGTGCAGGTCTTGTAAGAAGGAGGTGACACAATTATACAGGAAGATATATAGGAGGAGGAGCAGCAGATGCACGCTCGCGCGCGCACCCCCACCCCCCCTCCCATTACTTACCCGTGCAGAGAAGGAAGGGCAGTTTGAAGCCCTGGCAACTCCAAGCCGCGTCACAGCCAGAGGGTTTTTTTTTTTTTTTTCGAGCAGGGGATTTTGTTTTTGCAGAGCAGGGAAAATCTACTGGCCACGAGCCAATATCCGATCGCAGCTGGCGAGTTGGCGACCGGGTTTGTCGAGCACTGTATATATATATATATATATATATATATATATATATATATATATATATACTGTATATATAGTTGCATGATGAAGCCACTGTACAAATTCATGGGTGAAGGGTGGGTATCGGGCCAGTGTGGCTTAACCCCTTAATTACCTTTGCGGTTATTATCCGATAAGGTGTTTAAGGGGCTAATTGATATCTGAATGTACTTGCAATGTATTGGCTTTGTATTTGCTATGTATTTTGTGGGCAAGACAAGGATGTTGCTGGCGACGGAGACTTCTTATTGATGAGGTCAGTAGTACTTAATTTATTTGAATATGCTAGTTAATGTTTTTAATAATGGGCAATTAATCTATTATCCATATCTGGATAATAGTTATTTTGCATTATTGTACTGTAGGTGTTGGGGGGGGGGGGTGGGGGTGTATGTATTGAATGTATAGGCCAGGTTTATTTTTTTTACATTCAGGGTTTGTTCCGTGGTTCTGCGTGGGACCTCTGGAGACCACCTGCGGGTCTCCTCGGGTATCTCACGGGTATCAGGCTGGTGTTTCCACGGGTGACACATGCGGGGATGAAGCGGTGGCCTCACATCTGTGGGGGCACCGCGGACCCGTAGTCTGCGGGGATGAAGCGGTGGCCTCACATCTGTGGGGGCACTGCCGACCCATAAGTGCGGGGTTGAAGATGTGTGGTCCCACTTCTGTGGGGGCACCACGGACCCGTAGCTCCCAGACATCCGCGGGCCTACCGTGGGGACCCAATTGTGGCCCACGGTGACCCAAGGAGACCAGATGGGGGCCATGGTGCTGATGGGACCCACCAGCAGGCCTCCAGAACCTGTTTGAAAAGGGCTGCTGGTACCCTGTAGGTCTGTCAGGTGCCCCGCCAGCCCTCCGGAGACTCGCGTGGGGCTGCGTTATGATCCCTGTTTGTAAAAGGATAAATCTTGTATTTATGGGGGGGCACAGGGGGTGGGTAATGTATTTAATAAATATAATGATATTTATTGTGGGTCACTGTATTGTTTTTATTGTGGTACTGGGGGTGGGGGTGTATGTGGGTAGGCCTCCCTTGTGGGTAGTGGGTGAGGGTGGTTAGGCCTCACGGGGTGGGGGGTTAGTGTGGAAGGGTATGTAGGTGTCCTGAGTGGTGGGTGAGGGTGGGTTAACCCCTTAATGACTGTAGCAGTTAATAACCGCTATGGTGATTAAGGGTTTAGGGGATATTACTTTGGATGTTTTCATTTTTTTGTCTGTTTTGCAGCAGTGGAGGGGCCATGGGAAGGATGGGGGGGTGGAGGGGGGGGCAACGGTATGTGGATAGGCCTCCCATGTGTGTAGTGGTTGAGGGTGGTTAGGCCTCACGGGGTGGGCCATTGGCAGTGAGGCGCTGCATTATATGCACATCGGGATCCCCCTCCACACATTTACATACACTGCACTCACAGAAACACAGGCCAAGGAGATTTAACAGACACATTAGGGGGAGGGGGCCTTACACAGATTACAGTCAAGGCAGGGAGGTTTAACAGACACATTAAAAATATGTATTTAATGTATTTATTGTTGTTTACGTATTTTAAATACACAGGGGGTGTACAGTATGTTGTTTATTGCAATGTTTATTGGGGGCAAATGTCCCCAATATACATGCTATTCTGCCTTAACCCTTCATTGCCTTAGCGGCTATCAGCTATGCTAATGAAGCAGCATTTCTGTATTTTAATAATATTGTGCAGGAGCAGGGGGTCCCTTGAGCTTTGATTTGTGGCTCAGGGAACCCCCTGCTCACTGTACAATATAATTAAAAATACATTCATGCTGCTTCGTTACCGTAGCACATAGCCGCAAAGGTAAGGAATGATTCTTTATTGATGTGTGTGTTTTATTCATGCTGTAGATGTGCAGAGGGTCTCCGGAGTGGAACCGCTTTGGTTTTAGGTCCAGGGACCCCCTGCTTCCCGAGATACAGGCCCCTTTAGGGGGTGCCGGTATCCCTCTGCTTGGTTTACATGCCGCGGTCACGTGATCGGGACCTTTAAATGCAGAGGGATACCGGCACCCCATAAAGGGGCCTGTATCTCGGAAAGCAGGGGGTCCCCGGGCCTGAAACCAATGCGGTTCAGCTCCGGAGACCCCATGCACATCTACACTATGAATAAAAATGTATTTTAAATAATTTTTAATGTGCCGATGTTTGCGCAGAGAGAGCAGCGGATCTCTCTCTGCTGCAAACACATCTCGCCCCCGCCGGCCTATAGTATCATTGATGTGCATATACAGTACTGTATGTGTACAGTATGTTAGGGGTTATAGGGGTTGTTGTTATACAATATATATATATATATATATACTGCATCACATTTCATGAATTTATGCCATCAGACACGCGAAGCATTGCAGCCTATTAAATCCTGAACCATTATCAATTAACACATCAACCGCGCGTCAGCCGGGCATGACCTGTGGCTGGGAACGCAAAAGGAATGCGGCATGCTCCAGGTGAACAGCGTCACATTCCAGGAACAAGCCAGGGACAAACCGTTGATTTGTTTGTAAAGTCTGCCGCAGCAGTATTTTCATTCACCTTAGTGCTGTCTCCTTTTTGCTGCTATGTGATAATATATACTTATATATATATATATATATATATATATATATATATATATATATATATATATATAATATATATAGATATATAGATATATCTATCTCTACCTGTGGTGGGAGAGGGTTAACCAGGCCAATAATAAATTATTATGCCCAGCTGGTTAACCCTGAGCCTTGTTGGGAGTGAAGGGGTTCAAATGTATTGTCCTCATAACACCCTACACTACCGTTATTGCCCCTGTTTTCCAGCCTGTTGGGGCTGAAAGGGGTTAAAATGTATTATCCCCATAATATCATGTTTTCTCCTACACTATCTTTTTGTCCCTGTTTTGCAACTAAGAAGCTACAGGCGAGACCACAAGTATTCTAAAGCTTGCCTTAAACTAGTCCGGTTACATTCTGGGTATGTGCTGGGTGTAACCTGGCTAGTTTAATGCAAGTTTAAGGCATTTCTGCATTGACTAATGACCCATAGGTTTAACACAGCAGGGGTCCCTGGCAGTCCCATTCAGTTTGAGTTTATCCTGCTGTTAATCTGATGGGCCATTAATCAATGCAGAAATGCTGGGTCTAGTTTAAGGCAAGTTTAAGGCATGCATCCAGCATATACCTTAGCGTACCTGGGTCTTTTTGGTGATTGCCACTGGTTTGTGTTAGAATAACAGTTGGCACTACAGTTGCTGCAGTTACACTTAATGAATGAAAATGTGCTAACTGTATTTGTGACACAAGGGGGAGCTTCTAGCGCTGAACCAAGCGCTAAGTGAAGAAGCGTGCCGGTGAATAAGTGGCTGCTTTGAAGCATAGGGATCACTTCCTAAACCATAGACCTCTAAACCGCAAAGTCAATTGGATAAGTGGTTTGCAGTCTAGCTGAAGTGCCTTCTGTCAAAATGTATCCAGCGGTCTTGTTATCCACTTGAATTGGAGTAGTGATGCATGTCTGCGGTTAATGATCAAAACCAGGACGGATACATTGAATGCCGACTTGTAACCCAGACCGAGTATAGGTTAAACCGCAGCCCACATCACAGAGCCCCTTCAATTAAGTGGATAACTTGCGTTAGGAAAGAGCAAGCACTCTAATTTTTGGAGTGCAGCTAGGTAAAAAAACAAACCATGAACAAACATATAAGGTTTATAATTGTTGCATAAGCAGAACATAATTTATAAATAAACTGTATTGTAATGGTGTTTTAAAATGAACAAGCAGGAATCCTTTCCTTTCCTGAATCCATTAACATGCCCATATGTTATGGATGAATGAGCTGAGGTATTTTTCATCTCCGAACTGCAAAAGGCACCCTGGTAAGGTGGTGCCCCAGTGTCTATGAGAAGTTCAAAGTTGAAAAGCCTCAGAGACCCTAGGTGTTAGGATGGCCAGGATATTGTTAATTGCCAGATACCGGTGGTAAGTATGGGCACTTCACACTTGGTAGCCAAACCCCAGACTTACTATCGCCAGGTAAGGGGTTGGGCCCAGTATGCTAAGCAGCTCAGGTGTGAGGTTAGCACATGTTCGGTGCAAACCGGGAAGCAACTTCTGCCCTCTTTGTAAGGTACTGGCAAGTCGGGGATAGGTAGGGAAAATTATTCCCACAAGAGGATTGGGTGTATATGTTAGGAATAGGACCCTTAACCCTATAAATTGCCTGCAGCCCAGTCCCAGTCAGATTCATCTAAGTTTTCCAAGAAATGTCCAAGTTACAGCATCAGCAGTTCCGGAGTGTGAGGGGTTAACCTACATCGTAACGAAGATTTGCACCCTCTTTCAGAATTCGTTTGAGCTAAGGATTCCCGAACGAATCCTGTAAGGACTTCACGAAATAATTCCTTTTGGCGGAGGTAGAGCGCTGGCAAGCTGCACCCCTAGCCAAGGACTGTCGCAGGACTCAAACCGCGTACCCACTTCCATGCATGCAGGGGTACCCCGAGACATTGATTTATTCTGTGGACATTTGATTTAATTTCCCCATCCCAGTAAGTGTTTTATGGACTGTAATTGTGAATTTTGTGTGTTTGTCTTAAAAGGAAATAAATTACAATTTATTTTGCCCATCTTGTGTGCTTAATCCAGAATCCCGGTATTAAGGTGTTGGTAAGACCTGGTCTACCGTGTGTGAGGAATCAGTTCCTGGTTTTTGCTGGAGCTAATTCCTGCACTGTTGGTGAGCACTCAGACTACCATTCTCCTGGAATTGCAAGCACTAGCACCTGTGCATGTAATTACTGCAGCCCTGCCTCTGTGCTCTCTCATTGGAGGAATACCCTCACACCTCTTTCCTGGGATTTGCCCGCTGGCCTTCTTATACTGCTCTATTACTTTGCCTCAGTGCCGAGCATAGTCCTTTGTCATAGGATGTAACTGTGTTTGTCACATGCTACCTGTTAGGCCGTCTTGTTCGTGTTTCCTAGTTCTGGTTCCTGGTTCCTGTTCCCTGTTCCTGGTTCCTGGGGCCTGCTGTGTACTCAATTGCAGAGGCTGTGTCCTGGTTCCTTTGCTGAAGCATTGGATTCCCAGCGTATCCTTCAGCCCCCTGCTCCTTGAGGCTTGCTGCCTTTCCCATAGCCGAGGCCTGTCTTCTGATTCCTGAGGTCTGCTGCTCTCTCTCCTCGCAGAGGCCCGTTCTGGACTCCTGCGCTGAAGCACTGGTTTGCCAGTGCTGCCCTGCGGTGTGCCTAGTCCGGTCCGCCTTCTACCTTCACGGTTACTGGTACCATGGGCCGTTCCCCCTCCACGCGCAGAGGCCACTCCCATGCTGCTGCTGCGCCTTCGCTGAAGCAGAGCGCACCTGACTTCCCCTTGATGAACCCCTGCTTGGATATCGATTCTGCTACTGTCTCCAACCCTGACCCAGCTATGAACGACTACGAACAGCGCAATCCGGAACCGGCTACGCTGCCTAAGGTCACTGTATTCTCATCCCCACCTCAGCCCCGCGGTCCGGTCCCGGTTTGTGGTGAGCATGCCCGTTACACCGTGAAACTACCAACTTATGCACTCAATAGATTCAGGGGTTATACCTATTTATTAAGGGTAATTCGGGATCTGGGTATACAGTCTTTAATTCTATAAAGATCCGCATTGACCAATAGGGGCGGATCACGAAAGGGATCACACAATCCTGCACTCTACATATATGTGATAGTCATTGTGTCTACCAACCTATGTACTCAATGGACCTAGGAGTTATGCATATTTAGGGTATTTTGGGGTCAGGGTGTACAGTCATTAAATCAGTAAGGATCCGTATTGACCAATAGGGGCGGATCACCTAAAAGGACCACACATTCCTACATTCTACATATATATGTTGTGTATATATACATATATATATATATATATATATATATATATATATATATACTAGCTTATATACCGGGCGTGGAAGGGCAGGGGGCATGGCAGGGGGAGGGAGGGAAGGGGAAAAATTGCAGGGGGAGGGAGCGCAGGGGCCAAAGGGCAGGGGGAGGGAGGGCGGGGGGCAAAGGGCAGGGAGGGCAGGGGGCAAAGGGCAGGGGGAGGGCGGGCAGGGGGGCAAAGGGCAGGGGGAGGGAGGGCAGGGGGCAAAGGGCAGGCAGAGGGGGGCAAAGGGCAGGGGAGGGAGGGCAGGGGGAAAAGTGCAGGGGGAGGGAGGGCAGGGGGCAAAGGGCAGGGGGCAAAGGGCAGGGGGCAAAGGGCAGGGGGAAAGGGCAGGGGGAGGGGGGGCCGGGGGCAAAGGGCAGGAGGGCATGGAGGGTAGGGGGGGCAGGGGGGCAGGGACGGAGGGGGGGGCAAAGGGCAGGGTGTCAGGGATGCGTTAAATAACCCATTCCCCTGCGTTTACTCACCTTGCACACGGTCGCGCTCCTCTTTCTACGCGTACCGGCCGCCCTCCTCTTCCACCTCGGGCTCCTCAGCGGAGAGGCTGAGACGGTCCGGTGAGGAGGTGCTGTGCCTTTCGCGGGGAGAGGCGGAGACAGCCGGAGGAGTGCCCTCGGGGACGGGGAGTGGCCTATGTGAGGGGAGAGCCGCACAGTGCGTGCTCTGTGTGTGTGGGGGGGGGGAGGACAGGGGGCAAAGAGAGCCGTGGGGATGTGAGAGCGCTGGTGTGTGAGTGTGTGAGTGTGTGAGTGTGTGAGTGTGTGAGTGTGTGAGTGTGTGTGTGTGACCTTTGGCCCGTCACTCCGCCTCAGGCCAATGAGAGGTGCGTGGGGGCGGGCGGGCCAAGGGAGCCATCTCATTGGCCTGAGGCGGAGTGACAGGCCAAAGGTCCAATGTGATTGCCGCTAGGGACACAGGGAGACACATACAGACAAAGACACATAGAACACTTTGAGAAATATATAGTAATATATATATATATATATAATCAAAAAATAAATAGATGATACCGTTCTGTGGCTAACGAAATGCTTTTATTTGTACGAGCTTTCGAGATACAATGATCTTTTCTTTCGGCGATGTTACAATATATATATATATATAATGTTCACAAAATTACTGTTCGAAATTTGGTTATGTTAGATGCTTACAGCACACATGTTGCAAGTTGCAATGTATACTATACGTCAGCAACAAGTGGAGGCAAAGGAGGAGAGGTGATGCCTTTAATTATAATAAGTCTGTGACAATGTTCACTTGTTTCTACTCGATCAGATAGGGCACTTACTGATACCATGCTCCTGATTGGCCAATCTAGATACAGCCCCGTTCTCAAAGGAGATACAGAATATACTCATTATGGGGATGTTCAAGAGTAGACTCCAACCCTGATGAAGAGCGTTAATCGTGTGAAACATATGTCGGCAGAGTAGGACGTCGCGGATGTGACATCATGGAGGAGCTGCGGTTCATGCGGGTCTCAATCATTACGGCTTGTATCAGTTGCTTTTATTTGGATTCGCTGTAACCTTTATGTGTGCAAGTATTCTCTTACCACATTGTAGCGCAATGACCACATATTATCTATCTGTATACTGTACAAGCTGTGGTTTCTTTATGTATATGCAATAGTCACTTTGCAGCTGACTAAATGTGGCTATTTGCTACACATACAATCTACTTTTAGAGTAGCCTACATTGTGGCGAGGCTTTCCTCGGTATACAACCAACACTATATTGCCTTGGGTACATAGATACATTAATGTTACACTCTGTTCATATTACTCGACCTCTCTGCAGCATTTGACACCGTGGACCACCCTCTTCTCCTTCACATTCTCCATACTCTTGGTATTCGGAACAAAGCTCTATCCTGGATCTTATCCTACCTCTCCCATCGTACTTTCAGTGTCTCTTCTGCTAACATCTCCTCCTCCTCTATTGATCTCTCTGTGGGGGTACCCCAGGGCTCTGTCCTGGGACCTCTTCTCTTTTCTCTGTACAGACTCTCTCTAGGTGACCTAATAACATCTTTTGGGTTTAATTATCACCTCTATGCTGACGACACACAAATATACTTTTCAACACCCGACCTTACACCTGCTGTTCAAACCAAAGTTTCCAAATGTCTCTCTGCTATATCATCCTGGATGGCCCTCCGCCGCCTTAAACTCAACACGGCTAAAACAGAGCTCTTCATACTTCCTCCGAAACCTGGCCCTACTACCTCCTTCCACATTACTGTTGGAACTACGATCATTCACCCAGTAGCCCAAGAACGCTGACCAGGGGTCACACTCGCCTCCTCTCTCTCATTCGCCCGTCACATTCAAAAACATTTCTAAAACCTGTCGCTTTTTCCTCCGCAATATAACAAACATACGCCCTTTCCTCTGTTGCTCGAGTGCTAAAACTCTGACTCAGGCCCTCATTCTCTCCCGTCTTGATTACTATAACCTCCTGCTGTCCGGCCTTCCTGCCTCTCACCTGTCTCCCCTACAATCTATCCTAAATGCTGCTGCCAGAGTCACGCTACTCTTTCCTAGATCTGTCTCAGCATCTCCCCTCATGAAATCCCTCTCCTGGCTTCCGATCAAATCCCACATCTCACACTCCATTCTTCTCCTCACTTTTAAAGCTTTACACTCTTCTGCCCCTCCTTACATCTCAGCCCTAATTTCTCGTTATGCACCATCCAGACTCTTGCGTTCTTCTCAAGGATGTCTTCTTTCTACCCCCTTTGTATCTAAAGCCCTCTCCCGCCTTAAACCTTTTTCATTGACTGCCCCACATCTCTGGAATGCCCTTCCCCTCAGTACCCGACTAGCACCCTCTCTATCCACCTTTAAGACCCAACTTAAGACACACTTGCTTAAAGTAGCATATGAATAGCACTGTGTATATTCTGAACACATGATACATAAAGCTTTTACCTCTGCAGACGCACTTACCAGAACTCCCTCCTACTGTCTCTGTACGTTCTCCCTACCTACCAATTAGACTGTAAGCTCTTCGGGCAGGGACTCCTCTTCCTTAATGTTATTTTTATGTCTAAAGCACTTATTCCCATGATCTGTTATTTATATTATCTGTTATTTATTTGATTACCGTTTGTATTACTACTGTGAAGCGCTATGTACATTAATGGCACTATATAAATAAAGACATACAATACAATTATATGGTGCATACAATATACCTGAGATCAGCCATACTGACAGTTGATATTCATTCCTACAGCACAAATTGCATAGTCTTTGCGGTAAGGCAAGCTTTGGTATTAACCCCTTACTAACTGATATCACGCCTGTACTTATACCATCTGCTCTATCTATGGATATAGCGTAATCTATACTACCTACTGGGCTAGTGTGAGTGTCAAAGAGTATCTAATTAGATCTGTATTTTGAGTACAATAGTGCTCCCAACACATATTGATAATAGTTACTATATGACACATGGACCGCAGGAGATAAGGAGTGTTTTGCCATCAGTCTAATTATAGCTATCCAGTGGCAATTAATTCCTCCTTTTCTCTGGATCTCCTCCGTGGGGAACAATTTTATGGATTTTAACTCTTTAGTGTGTATTATTCGATGTATTAAAACTTTTTTGTTTTGGTCACTCTTTTTAATCCCTATTTTGATCTGTTCGTTTGACCTCAGGAGGGTATCTTTGTATAGGATTACAGTAATTGCTATGAGTGCAATCTAGTGGGGTTCTTTGAGCCCTTCTTTTGGGTTCTCTCTGTATGTTATATTGATTACCTCTTTGCACCTGCTCACCTTATCTAGGACTCAATAATTAAGGAGTTCAGTCAGATTAATCTGTTTTGTATAGGGTAATAAAGGAGGTAGGATTAATCAGGGGTAGCAGGAGAGTGATGTCATGCATAGGATACCAGCCAATAGGAGGAAGCAAGATTGGACGCAGGTGAGAGGCAGTTGATATCTTTTTTGAGATTAACTTCCGCAGCGTGTGAACGCAAGGGGGGGGGGTGAAGCAGACACATCACCAGTGGGACCAAGCGCCTTGACGCCATGACGGGAAGAAGTCTCCATGAGCATGGTGTTTGGGTGGCGCGCACATCCAGACCGAGGTCATTCAGGTGTAGCCATGTTGAAAATGGTGTACATCTCTTTCTCATGCTGGCAGTAAGCCTGGTATGTATGCAGGGTTGCCAGCAACAATCATGGAGGTTTTCCCTCAAACCCTGGTGAGGTGTCATATGTAACAAAGGAAGTGACAACATGCTTTGTGTCCAATGTTAGTGACACAGAGGTGAGTCTGTTTCTGCACAGACACAGAACTGCCTAAAGTTAGTGGTTAACAAGGAGTTCTGGATTAGTCTACCAGAGTGTCTGCAGCAGTTACATAGTTACATAGTAGATGAGGTTGAAAAAAGACGTACGTCCATCAAGTTCAACCTATGCTAAATTTAGACAACAGATACTTTATTGTATATCTATACTTACTTATTGATCCAGAGGAAGGCAAACAAAAAACCCCATTAAGGGGAAAAATTAATTCCTTCCTGACTCCAAGAATTGGCAATCGGATTAATCCCTGGATCAACATCCTTCCCATGTATACTTATTTGGTATATCCCTGTATCCCTTTCCCATCTAAAAAGATGTCCTACCTTTTTTTGAACAAATCTATTGTATCTGCTATCACAGTCTCCATGGGTAATGAATTCCACATTTTAACTGCCCTTACTGTAAAGAACCCTTTCCTTTGTTGCTAGTGAAATTTCCTTTCCTCCAACCTTAAGGGATGGCCCCGAGTCCTTTGTACTGCCCGTGGAATGAATAGTTCTTTTGAAAGCTCCTTGTATTGTCCCTGAATATATTTGTATATAGTTATCATATCCCCTCTTAGACGCCTCTTTTCTAATGTGAATAAATCTAATTTAGCTAGCCTCTCCTCATAAGTTTGAATGTCCATCCCCTTTTTTAATTTGGTGGCTCTTCTCTGCACTATCTCTAGTTCCATAATGTATTTTCTTAGGATTGGTGCCCAAAATTGTACTCCATATTCAAGGTGTGGTCTTACTAATGCTTTGTAAAGGGGCATAATTATGTTTACTTCCCTTCCATCCATTGCCTGTTTGATGCAAGATAAGATCTTGTTTGCCTTTGCAGCTACTGCATGACATTGGGCACTATTGCTAAGCCTGCTGTCTACAAGCACTCCTAAATCCTTCTCCATCAAGGATTCCCCCAATATATCTCCATTTAATTTGTAAGTCGCCTTTTTATTCTTGCATCCCAAATGCATAACCTTACATTTTATTAAACCTCATTTGCCATTTACCTGCCCACGTTTCCAGTCTCTCCAAGTCCTTCTGAAGAGAAATTACACCCTGCTCTGATACTATTACCTTACACAATTTAGTATCATCAGCAAAGATGGAGACTTTGCTCTCGATCCCAACCTCAAGGTCATTAATAAACAAATTAAAAAGCAGGGGTCCCAGTACCGATCCCTGAGGTACTCCACTCACGACTTTAGCCCAACCTGAAAAAGTTCCATTTATGACAACCCTCTGTTGTCTCTCCTTTAACCAGTTTTCAATCCAGGTGCATATATTATTACTGAGACCAATTTTCTTTATTTTGTACACCAACCGCTTGTGTGAAACCGTATCAAAAGCCTTTTGCAAAATCTAAGTAGACCACATCAACTGCATTACCCTGGTCTAAATTCCTACTTACCTCCTCAAATAACAAATAAGGTTAGTTTGGCAACATCTATCCTTCATAAATCCATGCTGACTATTACTAATAATTTTGTTTTCCATTAGGTATTCCTGAATATTATCCCATATTAAACCTTTCAAGTAGTTTCCCTACTATTGAAGTCAGGCTTACAGGCTTGAAGTCAAGACTGTCAGAGTCAAGTGCAAGCTAACTACACACTGTGTCCAGGGACCTGGCACAGATGGTTATCTCCTTTAGGGGAGAGGTGAACCAACTCTATTAAGAGAGAAGGAACCTTCTGAAGGGGGGTACCTCAACAAGATGAGTAGCTAAGCATGACCGCTATGAGGGGCAGTCTGCCTATGGAGATGACATTAAAGATGCCCTGGTTCAAAAGATCCCTTCTGTGTGAGAGTGAAGTTATTCACAGAAGGATGCACCAAGAAGGAGTTCCCCATCAGATACTTCCCCCTGCTGCCGCAGAGATCCTGATGGGGTGGAGGCACTGCATCGAATGTGAGTAGGACTCTAAACACACTACCTCAGATGCCTGTCATGGTGATATTCCCATACCAACCAAGCGGGAGACTCAGGATTCCTGTTGCCAGCAGGTGCACCACATATCACACAGACATGTAATGGGGCCCATTAGACACAGGGGCCAATGTGAGATTGGGTGGGGGCCAATAACCATTACACAGGTATTGTGTGACACGTCAAAGAGGTGGGACCTAGTGGCAATCCGGACAGTACCCCCCTCTTCAGGGCAGACCTCTGGGCGACTCATAGATGGCTTAAAAGGATACTTGTGATGGAAGTCCAGGATTAGTCTTGAGGTGCGTACCTGTTCCTGAGGTATTCAACTTGAGACTCTTGAATCAATAATAGCTTGAACCTCGAACTCTTGCTGCTCCTCCACGAGAATGGATAGAGGGCTAAGTCCTGAACGGTAGTTTGAGGATCTTGCAAGAAGGGTTTAAGAAGGGAAATATGAAATACAGAAGGAATCTTCATAGTTGCCGGCAGTTTAAGCCAGTAGGCGACAGGGTTGACCTTTTCCATGATGACGACAGGTCCGAGGAACCTTGGTGCCAGTATTGGGTGAAGTGACTTTGAGGTGAATATTTCTAGTCGAGAGCCAAACCTTTTGTCCAGGAATTTATGTAGGAGTCTCCTGGCAGTGACGATCAGCTTGTCTCTTTTGTATAGCGATGGCGTGTCTTAGATTTCGCTGAATATTTTCCAAGGAATCTTGGAAGTATTGGACTCTCTCCTCAGCAGAGTGTACCTCGGATCTGAAAACTGTGGAGGGAAGAGGGGTGGAAACCAAAATTGGTGAAAAAGGGGATTGCTGAGTTTATTCGTTCCAAAGATTGTTGTGAGAAAAC
The DNA here is from genome assembly GCF_040206685.1 of Ascaphus truei. Lineage (NCBI taxonomy): Eukaryota > Metazoa > Chordata > Amphibia > Anura > Ascaphidae > Ascaphus > Ascaphus truei. The sequence continues at coordinate 167,700,476 of NC_134484.1, read as the reverse complement.
TCCGTCCATGGGAGAAGATCTGCCCAATTGTCCTGTGTATCATAAATAAAACAGTGAATAAACTATTCCAAGGATTCCAAGGACTCCTTGCTGAGTGCTTTGCTATTTGGAGTAAAGCACTTTTGAAAATCCCGCCAGCGCCTCACCGGACCAAGTCTCAAGATAGTTTGGTTATCTGTTAGGCCAGTCCCCTTATATAGATCTCGCTGTTCTATTATCAACATGAGAAGAGTAGGGGCTCCAGAACAGAGAAAAAACAAAAAATAACCGTGCGCTACTATCTAACTAGTACTTATATATGGGAACAGTGCAGTGACTAAACCATATAAATAGTGAAATAAACCACAATAACCACAGTGAAAATATGTGTTTAAATAATAAAAATATATATCACATAACCGTGTGGCTGATAAAGGCGTCTGCTGCTATAAACACTGGGGGTGGCTCAGCACCCCACACACTCTAAGAAATGGAAACAAAAAGAAAACAGCGCACAACGCCAAATAGTGAAGCAAATATTAATATATAATTAATAGTTAATAGGTAATATATCTGCGTACATCAAATTGATAAAATTGGTGCATTTAGTGTATACCACACTTGTTACCGCTCAGTAGCTGTTAACAGGAAGGTCTGATGCTTGTCTTTTCTCTGCAGGAGCCTCTGCAATGGTTCTGGGGCTGAATTGTTTCCTGCACTCCTCAACTAGCAGGACGTCACTCCCAAAGGGGGTTTCCTTTAAACAGCCAAGCTTCGCTGCAGATTCAGATACTCAGTGGGACCGCTCCTCATCCGATGATATGCCGCCTCCAGGGGGATTTCCCCTTGAGTGACCCGTCTCTCCTGCAGCTGGTCACTGCTCGATGAGGCCACTCAGACTTACAAGCAGTCTGGGGCCGTTGGAGTGGCTCGGCACACAGTCCCGCTAAGCGGACGCCAAACCACAGCTTGCAGGGGCACTCTCAGCGTGCCACGATGCCGCTCCGTCATGTGGTACTGCGTGATGACATCACAGTCTCCGAAGCGGTGATCGGATCGGCGGGAAGGAGGAATCAAGTCCCTTAGAGTCTCTTAATAGTCCAAATAACACCAAATTGGCATAAATTGTGATATAAATAGCAGAGCGAATCCAGTATATGAATAATAGCAGATATATGGCATAGAATATTAACATCCAACGCGTTTCGTAGAGCTAACTACTTCTTCAGGGTAAATCTCTAGTTGTATCTTTTGTATGAAGTATATGAGGATATCAATTTTAATATATTAATATTGTGTTTCTTTTTATTCCAGCATGTTTTTAAGTATTTATGCTAGGTTTAGTTTATATGTTGTGGTTTTTATATGTTTTTTTAGATTTTGTCAATAAAGTTGTTGTTTTAAAAGTAAACATCACATCTTCCCTATCACCTTGACCATTACTTAGTTTAGATGATTGGTCTAAAGTTTAATCGCTTGACCAATGAGGCATCTCTGAGAGGTATTTAAGACCTCTGGGTAATGGCCAAATTATCCCTGAAGAAGTAGTTAGCTCTACGAAACGCGTTGGATGTTAATATTCTATGCCATATATCTGCTATTATTCATATACTGGATTCGCTCTGCTATTTATATCACATTTTATGCCAATTTGGTGTTATTTGGACTATTAAGAGACTCTAAGGGACTTGATTCCTCCTTCCCGCCGATCCGATCACCGCTGCGGAGACTGTGACGTCATCACGCAGTACCACGTGACGGAGCGGCATCGTGGCACGCTGAGAGTGCCCCTGCAAGCTGCGGTTTGGCGTCCGCTTAGCGGGACTGTGTGCCGAGCCACTCCAACGGCCCCAGACTGCTTGTAAGTCTGAGTGGCCTCATCGAGCAGTGACCAGCTGCAGGAGAGACGGGTCACTCAAGGGGAAATCCCCCTGGAGGCGGCATATCATCGGATGAGGAGCGGTCCCACTGAGTATCTGAATCTGCAGCGAAGCTTGGCTGTTTAAAGGAAACCCCCTTTGGGAGTGACGTCCTGCTAGTTGAGGAGTGCAGGAAACAATTCAGCCCCAGAACCATTGCAGAGGCTCCTGCAGAGAAAAGACAAGCATCAGACCTTCCTGTTAACAGCTACTGAGCGGTAACAAGTGTGGTATACACTAAATGCACCAATTTTATCAATTTGATGTACGCAGATATATTACCTATTAACTATTAATTATATATTAATACTTGCTTCACTATTTGGCGTTGTGCGCTGTTTTCTTTTTGTTTCGCTCCAGAACAGAGCCTTGCGGGACACCACAGATGATATCCAAGAGGTTGAAGTTAGAGCCTGAGATAGAGACATGTTGGGATCTACCTGATAGGTAGGAGTGAAACAAATTTAATGCATGTGCCACTGTTCCAGAGCACTGAAGATTGTTAAGCAAGATAACATGATCAACAGTATCAAAAGCCTTTGCAAAATCTAGGAATATTGCACCAGTGAGTTGTCCCAGTTCCATTCCACACTGGATTTCATTGCAAACTTTTAGCAGGGTAGTTACCATGGAGTGTTTGGGGCAAAAGCCAGATTGGAATTGGTTAGGGAAATTTGTTTTGGTATAGTAATCGCTTAATTGGGAGTGAACATATTTTCCCATGACTTTGGATAGTATTGGGAGAAGAGAGATTGGCCTGTAGTTTGAGGCAGTGTTTTTGTCCCCACTTTTGAAGATTAGGACCACTCTTGTAGTTTTTCAGGTCATAGGTATATGACCTGCAGACAGAATAGTGTTGCCTATGGAAGCAATTGGTTTGGCAATGGCTGGGGCACCAAGACTTAGGAACGTAAATTGCAGTAAGTCAGGTCTACATTGGCTACTTAGTTTTAATTTGAGGAGTGCTTGTGTAATCTCCTCTTCAGATACTGGGACAAATTGAAAATTGTGAGCAGTGTTGGGAGAGGGTGGGGCTATAGAGGTACTCCCAGAATGATGTTCATGTATGTAGTTTGGGTTGCGTTTCGCTAATACATTTGGGTACTCTCAGAATGAAGTTCATGTTTGTAGTTGGGTTTGCGTTTTGCTAATAATTTAGGAGCACACCACACATAGTAGTCATTGAATGCATTTGTAATGTCAGTGGGATTTGTCAGAGTAATATCCTCTGTAGTGATATTACTTGGTTGTTGATGGCTAGAAGGCTGGAATATATTGTCAATAACCTTCCAGAAGTTAGCTGTCTGGGTTTGATGTATTCTGGTGAAGATTATCAGAGTAATATTGTGCTTTTGCATGTCTTGTTTTCCTTGTGCACATATTCCGCAGGCTCCTGTGGTGATTAAGATCCTTGGTAGTGCCAGTTACTTTGTAGCTTTTCCACAAGGCATCCCTGAAATGGTACAGTGCTATAAGGTCAGTTGTAACCCACAGAAGGTGTGCACCCCATACTCTTATTCTGGGTAGTGGAGCATGGGTATCACAGAATTTTAAGAACTCGAATTGGAAATAGTCGAGTGTAGAATCAGGGTCGGGAATTAAGTCGATTCTGCATCAAGGGCAGTTGGTAAGTGTGACGGTGAGGGGTAACCAGGCCAATAATAAAGGTATTATGCCCGGTGGGTTACCTCTGAGCCATATTGGGGAGTTTGAAGTATCAGTTATTGAACCCAATTATGGCATGTGCACTAAAATGTAATAAAATATTTAAGTGTGTGTTTGCCTTTCCAGGAGTGCTAACCAGTGGAGATTCACAGGGTGTAAGTTTCAAGGGGGATTTTACAGTAAAAATGTTGTCAGATTGTGCCTAGATAGAATGGGGTCATCCCAAAAATATGTCTGAGAATCGGGTCAGCTTCCTGGGGACACGAAGGCACCAACCTCCAGACAAAATCCTCCCTAGGAAGCAGTTACGCGACTCACCATCAGGTCTCTCTGCTTCAGCACAGACCAGAAAGGTAAAACGGGGCATGGGGATAAATCACATCCGGGTACGTTCAAGGGGTCCCCAGTATAGTAATGGTCCTCCTCAGTATATGCCCGAACCAGGTATGTGGCTTCAGAATATCTCCCATCAACAATAAGGTGGCGAGGATGAAAATATTTTCTAAGTCCGGCTCCAGTGAAAGTATAAGGAGGCAGGAGATTGTGTCTAAGCATTTTTTGGAACCAAATGTTTTGCTAACTTCTGTTAGGAAGCTCGTAGAGCTCTCGAAATGAACGTGCAGATAGTTTCAGTAAAACAAAACACAAGAGGGATTTAGAAATATTTTGGATAACATTTTATTAGCCTGATTAATAAAGGTACATATATTTATACATTGTATATGAGCTGTGTAATTTCCAAGTCCTTGGTTCCAAGAGACCAGATGGTCACCAAGGTGATGCCATTAAGTCTGCTCGGGTCCCGGAGTTTAAAGTCACAGAGATGCCAAGGTGTGAAGACAGGCGGAGTACCAGTGATAAAACTCAAGTACCCACATCCTGGCTTGAAAGGGGGCAATCCGGCAACCATTTGCCCAGCCCAGACTCTGGGGAGCCTGGCACCGCAAAGGGTTCTGCATAGTAAGTGGCGGGAGTGCCAAGCTAGCGCATGCCCACGGCAGATCCAAATCGGTGCCCGCCCGGCTTCAGAGTACCGGCAAATCTGTGATAGGCTGGTGAGGAAATTCCCACGCGCTGATTGGTTAATGGGTTCTGTGAATGGGACCGAAAATCTTATAAGAAACCCTGCAGATAGTCAGGTCAAGAGATTCTAAGCGCCAAGACAGCAGTGGCAGATTTGAACTGATCAAAAGATGCTCTGAGAGAAATAGACATGAGCTGGCTGGAACAGTAACGGTAACAGTAACAGTCGCGGCTGGAATTACAAGCCAAATGGACTCAACCCAGGGAGCTTGAGGCCCCAATGGTCTATCCTCAGCTCCCTTATTCCCTGGTATTCCCTAGTTTTCCCACTCCCCTAAAGGACAGGAAGGAAAGTGGCAAGAGCCCAGGCTCCACGCTTCCAACTTAGTGAACCACTCTGTAGAAAGAATCACTAAATTTAGGCTGTGCAGCCCCTTATGTACTCAGGGGGAAGGTCTTAGGTCTGAGCGCCTGATAGGACAGAACACAAGTCTATTCCCACCCCCTCTACCCCCCCCCCCCACCTCACTCAAGGGAGCAGCGTACTGCAGGGGAAAACTCAGATTAAACCTAACACTGCCTGCGCTTGTACCAGGGCTTATATGTTAGGCAGGGTAGATTAGTAGCAAAGAGGATACATGGCTACATATGTCTGTAGAAATCTTAGTACAGTTTGTCAGATAGACCTTCAGGTCTCACTTTGTCCTCATCGTAATATTTTTAATTTATTTAATTACATAAAAAATGCTGTTCTGTCTCACCTGATTTTTTTATAAATTAATATACTATTTTAAGAGTTTACTTTTCGAGTTAGCATCTCAGACAGTGTGAAAAAAAACTGACTCTCCGAAATGGCTCAATTAAATGGTTAACGATCTACTTTATGTTACAGTACCTAACTTCCACACTATTTTTCCTCAGACTGCATTAATGAATCCAATAAATAAAGCATTGCACCCCTCTTCCTGAATAGACATTAATTTTAGAAACTTAAATGAATCAATTTAAATTTATGTACTAATGCAGACACAATCAATTTAAACTCCTTATGACAATTAACAATGCTTTTGCGATGTCCCTAACACACAGACACATCAATTATGGTTTGCATCAAACTGATGCTAATGGCACCTCCTTTTTCCTTAGGCTGTCAGCAACCCACCTTGTTGGACAATTTCATTGGAGTAAATCAATAATAAAATTATACATGCACAGAAAGATTGCTTAATATCATAAGTTCCTTTAATTAATTGTGTTTGATTAAATTAGGTACTTTCATTAGCCCACTTATCCATGAACCATATATACATCATCATAATCCTTTTACAAGCTCAGCCGCCCAGACACAGCCCTGACACTGGGAGCATATTCAAATTACTAGACGTAGCCATGCAAACCTCTGTGCATAATTAACAGCTAAACGAGCTGCAGTCACTTAAGCTGAAAAAAGAAATGTTCGCATCAACCTCCATTATACTGTTTATATCGAAGATGTCATGGGTAAAAGTAAAGGTGAACAGACCACTGTAATTAAAAATTTAAAAAGGACAAGAGGGATATCCAACTAATGGAATCAAAGTAAAAATGAAGTAACCTTGATCATGCTTTTGCTAAAAAAAACCTCTAAGAACAAAAATGTAAAAAAATTACAACATATTACTTACTGTACTGAGCCTCTCAAAGATTGTTCAAGTTTTCAAACAACATTTTAAATGCCAATGGACATCCAAACAAATATACTTGGTGTGTTACTTTTAGCTTCTTTCTATTTTAAGTCAGCTTGCTGCTTTAAAGCCTAAGATAAGGAAATGAGTAGAGATGCGCAAATTTGTAAAAATTCAATTTTAATTTCCCCCCTGAAATTCTGAGGGGGGGAGGGGATAACAAATATAGTCTAAATATTTTTTTTTTAAATTAGCAAACTTTTGCTTATTTTAGAATTTTCTCCTTGTGAACTTTCACTTATTTTTGTATGTTTCAGTATTCAAATGAAAAAATCTAGTGGCTTTCTTAATTTAACTCGAACAAACTCTCAAAGATGAAAAATTAGGTAAAATTGTGTTAAATTTTAATTTTTGCTAAATAATTACTCATTTCTGGAAATGAGGAGACAGCTACGTCTTCAAGACAGCTATGTTGTTCTTTGGGATTCACTGCCTTGGATTTGGTTGCTGGTTCTGCAATGTGAAAGAGCTGAAAGAAGTATAAAAAAAACAGACATAATGTGATTAAGAAGTATATTTGTTTTATGATGAATAAATGTACCTAATCTTTTGACACATTTGTGTTACGCAATTTGAATTGACACAATGTGCAGTATTCAAAACGACACAAGAATTTCAGACCCTAGGAAAAGGTGTGACTGCTATTGTTCAGTTGCACAGATAGGATAAATTATCTATCCCTGGTTCTCTATGGAACAATTTACAATACATCAATAAAAAAAAATGATCTGATAGCTCAGAAAAAATAAATGAGTAAATGTTTGCCACAAACAAAGAAAACAAAAAAAACAAAAATTAAATCGGTAGAGGAGATGTAAGAATATTTCCAAAATGCAGAATTCTTAATGTTTTTTCCTTCAAAATTGTATTATATTATATATTAGGAGGGAGGTCCCGGAGGTCCAATGACGGTGCACTGCTCAACAAACAATGGGGGCTGCAGCCAGTTGAAGTAAAAGGATTTTATTCAGTGGTCAAGGTGAAGTACATGGTGACTTTGACGCGTTTCAGGACATAACGTCCCTTTATCAAAAAGTAAATTCACGTCTGCCTGCTACTCCATTACATAGTGCAAGCTCCGCCCCCAACGATGACATCACTGAGCTCGAAAACTCGCGAGACTCAGTCTGAGAGAGCCATCCATTGGCTAGCATTGCCACCAATTGGATGCCCTGTCGCTGACTCACTGTGTGTGAGCCGTGGGGGCAAGAGATGCATAGGAAATGGCAGCAAGCAAAGATATAACAAAACACACAGTGATAGGTTAAAAACAAGGATAATCCAAATGAAATATTGAAACTTAAAAACACGAATTTAAAACCAATGTATAAATGGTGGTACTGGATATTATATCAGGGAAATGGCAGATGATGGACATGGAAAACATAATAAAATGTGTAAATAGATAAATGGACAGAACAGCATATTATATAACCATTGTGCAGAGTGCAATTCGATGAACAGATTAAATAGTCTAATATGGTGTATGTAAATACATCACATACTATACGTTACATAAATATGAACATATACATCATAATTAATTATTATGGCTGACTAATCAAGCCTCCCATGAAAACGTATAACACGAAGAGAGAACAGGGAACATATCCTGCTGGAATTAATATTGTTATGTATCATTAATCACTTTTATCAGTCACTGTTATTAAAGATAATACATGGATGCCCAATTGGGTGTTGAGGGATAATCCTAATACATCCATGTATGAATAATAGTCAAACACCAATGATACATAAATTCCTGGTTACAATTTAACATGTCACAAACCTGTCATGAAATCTAGTCCATATATCACTAAAATAATGATTGATCAAATGAACACATATCTATGAAATTACATTCTATTTGAATGATATAGTGTGATGTTCATATATCCATATTGATTATGTAGGGAAATATATAGTAGGGAAATCCATATGTGTTATCGCAAAAAATGTTTGAGTTCCCAGTCTAGATTCATGCCCCTGGGTGACATGGCCCCAAGGGCATAAATCCAGAACATCTCTCGTTGGTTCAAGAGAGATTCTCTATCTCCTCCTCGAATGTTCGGGTATATGTGTTCAATTGCACTAAAACTGAAATTATCTATTGAACCAGATTGACATGTCAGAAAATGGCGTGCTACAGGATATTTTTCATCTTTTTTCAAAATGGTTCTCACATGTTCTGTGATTCTCTCTTTAAGTGGGCGAATCGTCCTGCCTACATAGGAGCTGCCACATATGCATCTAAGTGTGTACACTACAAACTTAGTATTACACGTCATAAAAGATGATAAATTATGTTTTTTCTTTGTGTATATATTTTGGACGTGTTTCACAGGGGTAGCATATTTGCACATTTTACAATAGCCACACTTGAAGAAGCCTTTCATTTTAGACTCATTTTTCCTTCTTTCAGGATCAAACAGACTGGGGGAAACTTTGTTGCCAATAGTTTGGGCTTTTCTAAAGACCATCTTTGGTCGATCTTGAATGTATCTTTCTAGGTCTTTATCTATTCTTAATACATCCCAGTGTTTTGTCAGTATTGCTCTGATATGTTGTGCCTGTCTGGAGAAGGTAGTAATGAATAAGGGTACGTCTTCAGTGGTACTAGAGTCTTTGAATGTTTTATGTCGTTTTTTTGATTTGTTTTGTTTGAGAATTGTTGTTCTATCCTCATTAAGTGGAAGTGTATATGCGTGTGTTATATCTTCATCTTTGTAACCCCTGTGTTTAAACCTCTCTGATAATTCAGCAGCTTGTAACCTGAATGTCTCATCTGTTGAGCAAAGTCTACGGAGTCTAGAAAATTGTCCCTTCGGGATACTTTTGATCAGAGATTGTGGATGTGCGCTGTTGGCCCTAAGCAGGGAATTCCTAGAGTTCTCCTTCCTAAACATTTTTGTCTGTATTTTAGATTCTGCATCTATGTATAAGTGCAAATCCAAAAAGTCAATCTCACTCCCATGTGTTTTAGATGTAAATTTCAAATTGAATGTATTGTTGTTTAGATATACAAAGAATTCCTGTAGTGCATCGGTGCTCCCGGACCAAATAATCAGAAGGTCGTCTATGTAGCGACGATAGAAGTGTATGTAGTGTCTAAAAGGGTTTGTGTCACCAAAAATAAAAGTGGTTTCCCAAAAACCCATAAATAAATTGGCATATGAGGGTGCAAAGGAAGTCCCCATAGCCGTGCCACGTGTCTGTAAATAATATGTGTTATTGAATAAAAAATAGTTATGTTGTAATAGAAAAATGATTGAGTCAAGAATGAAAGTGCTCTGTGCCAGGTGAATATTGGAGTGATTTAAATAATAACTAATGGCTTGAATACCTAAAGTGTGATTAATAATGGTGTAAAGAGAGGTCACATCAAGTGTGACCCATTGAAATGTGTGTGACCATGAAATTCTTTGTATATCTGTCAATAAATCAATGGAGTCTCGTAAATACGAAGGAAGCGTCTTGACCATTGGTTGCAGAAATTGATCTACGTACCTAGATAAACCATCTCCCAAAGATCCAATGCTCGATATAATTGGTCTACCAGGAGGGTTAACCAGAGACTTGTGGATCTTTGGGAGATGGTGAAAAATAGGCACCGTAGGACATTGATTATATATGTAAAAAAATTATTTTTGTGTGAGAACCCCTAGTTCCCTGCCCATTTCCAAAAGCTCTCTGATCTCAGTGAGGTATGGGGCTGTGGGGTTATGGTCCAGTTTACAGTAGGACTCTATATCATTGAGTTGTCTGAGAGCTTCTGTAAGATATTGCTCTACATGCATAACCACCACAGCACCACCCTTATCCGCGTTTTTAATAATAATATCACTTCTCTTACTTAGTGAATTAAGATGTGTCCTTTCCTCTCTAGAGACATTACTGTGTGTGTCACATGTGAAGGAAAACCCCCTTGCTAGTGTCTGAAGATCCCTTTCTACAAGTTTTTCATATGTTTCAATATGCGCCCCTCTGTTAGCTGAGGGGCAAAAGATGGATTTGTTCCTTAGATTAGTGTGTTTGCTATCTATAAGAAAACTTGCTTGTTGTTCTATATCAATCATGGATGACTCACCCGATTTTTGCTCATCAAGTAGGTCATCCATGTCTTGAATGACACTGAATTCTCTAAACGATGGTCTCTCATGTATTTCAACAGGAGGGCAACAATCTACTTAATCTCTATTCTCATGTGTAAAGGTTGTAGTCTGTTTATCAGCCCTGGAAAGGAAAAATTTCTTCAAGGATAATTTCCTAATATACTTCTGGAGGTCGATGACAGTGCTGAAGAGGTCAAAATCTCCACTAATAGCAAAGTTGAGACCTTTCTCCAGCACTGCCATTTCCCCATCCGAAAGCATAACCCCTGAAATATTGACTACGTTAGTTGGACTGGTCAGAAGTCCTTCTTTCCACGGTTTGGCGCCCCTTCTTTTGGACGAGCGCCTTGTCCTTTTGTACAGTTTTTTGACGGTTTTGAGCTTCTTAAATCATACGATGTTGAATTTTCTTCTATAGATTTGCTACGGCGGTTTTCGTAATCGGTATAATCTTTTGTTCGATCCGCTTCATCGTCAGTAGAGAACGAGACTGTAGATTGTCGTGTCTCATAATCGGATACATCAGATATGCTTGAGTTGTCTGTAGTTCTTTTCAGGATGGATTTCTTGGGGGTTGATTTCTTCTGATATTCTTGGCGGCGGTTGGGACTTCTCCTCTGTGTGTTATCCTGTCTATTCATATTCCTTGTAGAGGGAGGTTTCTGCCATGTATACACTTGGTTTTTTTCATAGTCTGTTCTGTCACGGTCAAATTTAATTTGCTTTTTTGTCATGATGTCATCTTCAAATTTGTCAATATCTTTGCTCAATTTGTTGTCCAGTTTCTCAAAGTCCGCCATATCCCTGAAAATATGAATATTTTGTTGTAATTCTTTGATGGTATTTTTAATCACATTCCTCTCCTGGATTTTGGTTTTAATTATTAAATCCATAAGCTTCATGGAGCAGTCATCCAGCGCTTTAACCCATTCCATCTCAAAGCCCTTTGAGGGGAAGCCAAATGAGGGCATCTTTTTGATCCGTAGACCTCTGGGAATCCTTTTTGATATTATATAATTGTCAAGGGTTGTGATGTCCCACCAGAGTCTGAGATTGGTTGTTAGGGATTTTTCCAATCTTGCAAAGTACATAGTTAAATCTAATGTGTCTTCACAAGTATTAGACAAAGTTCCTGAGAAGACATGTGCTGCTCTCCGTTTGCGACCGCTGTTATCTGCACATTTCTAGACAAAGGTGGTGGTTTTGGGAATGTCATTAATTACATCTTCAACAGTTTCCTCCATTTTAAAAATGAACTTCTAATTGATCCACAACAGTTTAAAAATTCATAAATGATGAACTGGTATATTGAGCAGCCCCCTATATGCAAAAGAATAAACAGTCCTGGGTAAGCGAGCTCCTGTTAAACAGTAAATGACAATTGGGTGAGGGGTATAAGCCCCCAATCAGGTCTCAGCTGTCCCAGGCATGGGGATTGATAACAGCCTTATTGTTTGTAATCCATGTGCTGTAGAGCATACATAAGTGCTGGGGAGACTCTATCAGACAATCTGGACAAGGTATAATAGTATATTATATATTAAATGGCAGCATACACATTTTACTGAACCGGACAGCGCAGTGAATGTATATAAGAGGTCATGCAACCTTTTATATTTGCTTCTGAGTCTTGGAAGTGTGGGTGTGCAGACGTAGGAGAGCAATAGGAGTGATAGAGAGAGAGATTGTGGGTGTTCGCCACAAAAGTGACAGAACCATGTATGCTGAGGTGGTGATTAGAATACACCAACCAGCAGCTGCGAGACTGGGTAGCAATGTAAGGATAGGAGAAGAAGGTTAGTGTTGATACTCACCGTGGTCTAGGGTTAGAGATGTAGAAAAGTCAATGTGCATAGCCGAGGTCGAGGTATAGTGAAGGCGGGTGTCCAGGTACAAAGTCAAGGTCAAGGATGCAAGGCGACAAGGTTAGCAGAATTTGCACAAGGCAAAACAGGACACAGCAAGTTGGTGTTTGTGGGTAGCACTTTGTCGCAGGTTAAGGACTACTATGCTCAGCCGATTTGGAGCAGGGATCGCTGAGAATATAAAGGACTGATAGTCAATCAAATGAAAGGAACAAGACTGAATGTAATGATTGCCTCTTGATTGAAGAGCCAAGCCACACTGTGTTGCACGACTGTAAATGCAGATTGCCATCAACCCACTTGATCGTCATGGGGCTGAATAGGCACCACAGGTAAAATAAATGAAGTAGTTATCCTGCTGTCAGTATCAACTCGTGGTTGAGTCCTACGCCTGCCAATAATTGGGCAGCGCCTGCTCACAATCCTGTCAGCGTGAGGTGTGTCACCAGGGGCATAACGAGACATGTCATGGAGGTGGGGCCTAAACCCAATCTTCCAAGATTGAGACTGTGTAGTCATATTAAACTGTCAGTGTTAGTCTGTGTGAGTGTTGTATTTTTTAATTGTGGGTGTGCGATTGTATTTGTAATGATATTGAGTATTAGAATTTGACTGGGTTAGTGTATTAGTGTTAATTCCTATTGAGTGTATAGTGAAGAGTGAGTAGGATTAATGTTTAGTGAGTGACTTAATCCAGGGCTGCGCAAACTTTCCCTTCTGTGCCCCCCTGCCTGGTCTCCCCTCCTGATCACGCCCCACTCCTTACCTTGTCTTCAGCGTCAAATGATGCAGCGGGGTCATATGACCCCGCGGCATTATTTCATACCTCGTTGCCATGTCGACGCGTTGCCTCTGCTATATATCAGAGCTATTCTAGCCCATATATAGAATTAATGTTGGGTCACAGTAAAAATTGCTATATAATATAGCCTCTATATGAACAATCAAATATAAAGATATAAATAAATGGATGGATCTGGGATGTAGAAACTTGAATCCTTAAAAGGATGTGTACCGCAAGGAAAGAGAGATAAAAACAATATACACTACCATAGTGCATTACCTAGAGACAAGTACTGATCACAGCTAGGTAGAATGGCAAAAGGTATAAAATATATTCCATATGGAATGGTATAACAAAATTAAAAATACACTTGAATATGCACTAAACGTGCACACAAATGATAACACAATAAAAAAGGTGATTACTTCGGTCACTTCCGTCAAACACTCCTCTGCCATGGGTAAAAATTGAAAACCTACTCACATCAAGTGGCTAGGTTTTTATGCCTCAATATGGACAATTTCACTGGCACTACTGGATCTCCGCCCGTCTGTGGATGCTGGACCCGATCAACTGGTCTGCTTCGTGGTGACAACTCCTCTGAATCGGGCACAGCTCGGCTATTCCTAATGACGTCACCAGTTCTGACTCCACTACGATGTCTGTGCTGTGCCACAATTCCTACGCGTTTCGAGACGCAAAGTAACAGGTCTCTTCGTCGGGGATATGCATTAATATAGTCTTAGATAGTTATTTAAACCCGACCAAGCACCAGATGATTGGTGAATCAGTAAATGTTACATGGACACCAATAATAATCAATGATATTAGCAATACATACTAAACAATTCAGCCACTCATAGGCTTTAGATTTTTAAACTATAACATGATAGACATAACTAATCAGAATAACATACTGACAGAAATCTCCAGGAAAAGATGACATTGAAGGGTCGAATACTGAATGATGATAATAATAGGCTATACTATAAATCAAAACTTAAATATTTAACATCTGGACTAATGACCTAATGTGTGAACTACTCATAGATTAATTAATAATATATTAGTGTTGACATAATGTCTTATATATCACTTATAAAGGTGCTATATTAAAAATACTTATTTAGTAGACATAGAACTGTGGCTGCTACAACCATAGGTGTGTGCATACAGTACTGTACCTCAGGACTATTTTTTATCACGTTTAATACTGAACACAAAGCTGGAATACAGACCCAATTGGAAAAGGAAATTTTCTAAAACTAAAATACAAAAAAAAACGGTAAAAGTGCACTGTAAAATAAATAACCGTGCACTAAAATGGGAAGGTGAGTGTAACAGGGACGTATCACTGTTTGAAGAAAACTGCCTCTAAATCCAGCAGTGTGCTGGTTAATTGCACACAAGCAATCAACCAGACTTCACCTGACTGATTAGAACTTTTAGAAAAAGACTGATCTGAGAAACAGGAAGGAGATTCCTTAGCTCACAATGGAGCTGCCTCAAGGAGGGCTTTGTTCTGAGAGCAAGACAAAAGGGGACGAGACCTCTATGCCTGACCCTCAAGCAGACACCTACCAGGACTCCACTGATCTGAAAAACCACCTGCATTAAGGTACCGCTGAGACTTTGGGGTGATAAGAGGGTAAGGGGCTTTCCCCCCACATCCTTACAGAGAGGGACTGAGGGAGTAAGTTAGCCCTTACACAGGGATAGGTGTTTATTGTTTAATGTATATTTTTGTTTTCTGTATTGTTTAAAGGAACAGGCAATAAAGTCTTATTTTAATTTCACCTTAAAAACGGTGAATTGAGGGCGTGCAGCCTGCCTGGGAGGCAAACTCTGACACCGTCCCAGTAGACTTGGTGTGGGTGTACTCTGTCCACATATGAGAGTTCACCAGTGCTGGGAATATCAACACAATGTTAATTGGGCCCTCCCCTTCAAAACAATGTTTCCTGGTCTTATATATGGCCAGCTTGGCCAATGTCTGGAGCAGGTTGGCGAGGAGGCTCCTAGGCTAGTTGCCCCAGGACATTCGAAAATAAAGAGATGTGGGGAAAAGTGTAGCCAGAACTGCAGGAGAAGGCCTCTCAAGATTGATGAGGGGCTGCAGTCTGGTGCCACTAAAATATAAACGATACACTGACTCCCGCTCGCCACAAAAGCGGCAAGCGGCGGGGGAGTCAGGAGTCGGGCCAAGTACTCTCCCATGCTCAGTGCACCATGGAGGATTCTCCAACGCAAATCGCCTGTGAGGCAGGGGAACCAAGTCCAAGTAGAATTCCCTCCACCAGGGAATTTTTCCCTCGTTAGCTGGTAATAGCCGCCTGCAGATAGCATCAGGGTGGAACACGAGGGTGAGGTAGTGCACTTTATGGAGCACGAGCGAGTACAGCCCCTTCCTTGGCATGCCGCATAAACATGCCAACAACAAGTGCTCCAAGCTACTTAGCTTGGGGACTAGAGGACCTAAGGGGTTGCCATGGCTTAGTTCCCACACAAAGATTCAGAGAGCTGGTTTGAATGGTTGGCCTGGCTCTCCAGACTGCAATACTCCCTCAATGAAGGTTCATGAGTCAAGGAAAATGGCATCCTTTATCTTTTGGATCAAATGGCAAGAGATGTGAGATAGGGCTGACCCATATGGTGCGCGTGCACCTCTTCCTCTACCAAATCTCATCACCCATAGTCCAGGAGATCCACAGAGACCAGGCTCCAGGCCTTCGGTAGGTCCCAGTAGTATGCTAGCAGCCCCGAAACGTTTCTACCTAACCCCTCAGGCTTGATCATAAAGAGTTGTGGTAATACCCCGTATTGGACAGCTGGCAGAAAAAGTTGGATGCCAGCTGGCACCACTGCGGAGGCAAATCTGTGTAAAGGTATCTCTTCAAACATTGGAGGTGAAAATGTGTATTTGGAGTTGATACACACCACTTCCTGTCCACCCTCTCCCAGATGGAGGCACACAACACCTGTTGAGAAGCAATGCTTCCCCATGCAGAGGAAGTCCTGCAACTTCCTCTGAATCTTTCTGATAAATTCAGGGGTCAGACTCATCACTTTCAACTGGTACCACAGCTGACTGGCAACCAGCTGGTTGATCACCAGAGCCCTCCCCTTGAGGGAAAGCATTTTACCAGATTTGCCCGTGGCCCCAGATGATTGAGGACTCATTCCTCAAGTCCTCCCCAGTTGTCTGAGGCTGTGTTCTCCGCAGCAGACAGGCAGACTCCCAGATACTTGAGATGAGAGTACACTCCTCCACAAGATATTCTGGAATGTGGGAGGTAAGGAGTCTACCTGTAAAGGACCCTACAAATCGCGGGAGCACTTGGACCAGTTGATTCAAGCAGAAGATGCCACTGTATAGATCTTTTGAACTCTTGTGCCTGCTCCAGATAAACTAGGTCCTGGGACACGAAAGCACGTCGTCAGCATAGACTGTCAGGACTAGCCTCATGTCAGACTCTCGCAGCACCATACCGTGAGCCTCTTCCTCAGCAGGCAGAGAAAGGGTTAATTAACCAGTGTGAAAAGTTGCTTGGACAGGGGGCATCCGTTATCGTCATAATCCCTGATGAAACGCCAAAGTTGCTGTCAAAGACCAATTAATCTTATTGGCAGCTGTGACAGAACTGCCTGCTGACATGAAAGGGGCATCTCACCACTATCGAGGGCATCTGCCATGACCTCGATAAAATTAGGTCCCAGCATCTCCCAGAAAAACTGAAAGAATGCACTGGTCAACTCATCTAGCTCCGGCGATATATCATGGGACATAAGACAGGGCTTCAGAGAGCTCAGCAAGATTCTACAGTAACTCAATCTGCTCCCTTCCAACCTTGCTGACCATGGGAAGCCATACCCATAAGACCCTGCATGATTTTTGCTGGATGGACCCCGGAGAGAACAGCTTGGTGTAAAATCTCCGGGCCCAATCCCGGATGCTCTCCGACTTCATCAGAGGGGAACAGTCCTCCAACAGCAAGCAGGAGTTTTAAATTGAAGAATTTATAAACTGCAATACCACCCATGTGGTTTACTTGATTGAATGTTCCTGCAATATCCAATATGTTGGTCGCACTAAAAGGTGTTTGAAAGTGCGCATCCAGGAACACATTAGGAATATTAAAAATGGTTATGATAAGCACAGTTTGTCTTGGCATTTCTCTGTACACCATAAAAAAGACCCATCTTCCCTTAGATTTAAGGGTATACACACTGTCCCCTTAGGGAGGAGAGGTGGTGATATAATTAAGAATCTCTCTATCCAAGAAACATTCTGGATTTACAAATAAGAATCCCACACCCCTAAAGGGTTAAATGAGGATGTGGATATATGGTCCCTGTATTGATTCTGTCATTTAAATTATTCATGTCTGCTTCTGAACTAATTCTTGTTTCTTTATTTCAGATATAAATCTTTGCCATTTGTTATTTTTATGGTTAATTTTAGTATTGTGTTTTATGCAGCTTTTTAAGTATTAAAAATATATATTTTTATTTTTTATTTTTATTTTTTTAGGCAGCTCTGATTTTGCAGCTGTACTGCATTAGCATGGTGCATAGGGATTCGTTGATACTACTAAATTGTTAACCAATCATATGGTTTTGAATGGTATAAACTCTGATACAGATATCATGTGTTTTATTCCCTGAAGAAGTGGCCTGTTGAGCTACGAAACGCCGCGTAGGAGAGATACCATTCAACCTATATACTTTTATTATTCATATTCCAAGGTATATTTTATTGTTGTCAAACGGTTTGCTGAACACCGAGTTGATTTCCTCTTCTGCGCATGTGCCGCACTGTTGCCTGCCTCTGTGGTTGCCAAGTGAGGTCTGAATCATTACTGGCAGACGCTGTTACTCAAAGCAGAGCGGGCGCTCTGACGTCACAGAAGGGCCCGCGGGACCACGCCGTAACGCTGCCTGACTGATCTGGAAACACAGTGAGGTCTGCAGAGGAACCTGTGTACTACTTGCGAGCAAAGGACAACCACTCCCCAGGATCCACTAAGCGTATTGACGCTATTTACAGGACATTGAGACTGTGGCAGAGTCATCAATTATCTGGCATTTCACCTACCTGTAGGTGGAAAGGAGAGTGAAGCTCTGGTGGTTCCTGGTTGCAGACGCTGGTAACTGCCACTCTGTGGCTCTATGCTTGATTAATCTACCTTGATGTACGCATAACCTTGAAACACCTTATTTATAAACATAGTTTATTACATTTTTCACGATGAGTGTTGTGCGCTTTGTTTGTTTTTTTGTTACTAGATTCTAGGGTCTTGTGCTACCCTTTACACAGCAGCAGACGCTCATCTACATTGGTATATATTTATTTACCTTTTTCACATGGTGGGGTGTGTTTTTTTTAATTTAAATTGACATCACAATTAACACTTTGTATTAAGTATATTTTTTAGTGTGCACTTATTTATTTTTTCTATAAGCAGGTGATATGCCTGAGGTCTCCCCTCTTTTTCTCCAGCGTGTAAAGAGCCTGGTGTTCTTCCAGGTTTCGGAGACTGCACTTTCTCTTTACATATGCACTATATACTGTAGCCCAATCCAAAGCATGAGAAATTGCTCCGCAGCCAATCAGGGACAAGCTCGTAGAAAAAACAGGGTTACCTGGAAATCTGACTGAACCAAGGAGCCTATGCAATTTAGCACCTCTGGCCCTGGTTCCCTCAATGCCACCCAAGGTGACATGCTCCTGCCAGTCTGGTGGGGCAAATGGAAATGCAAAGAGTGTCCATTGATCTCAGGTTATGAATCCTTCCCTTCTGTCCAAATGGTCTTGACACCTCAGACATTCTCTGGGGCTTTCATATCCAGATGTCCTACTGGCACCAATTGGTAGCCCCAGTGGCCTGTAAGAGCATTGGTTCTGAAAGTCCCAGCTCATTTCTGTGCGCAAACACATATGTTTTAAAACATACTGTTCCATAAAATATACACTTTAAAAATATCCTAAGTCTTTTGGCTATGGGAAATAGAATAAGAAGCTGCACGTTATTTCTTAATAGCCATATTCCCCACACACTATACAATAAACTTAGAACTGGACTTTTAAAAGTCCCCTCACAAACTTATAGATGATTGGAGTAACCTCAGAACCTCCAAGCAGGTTCTGGGTTACCTATACAGTAACTGGATATTCCCCCTTACCTGGGGACCCCTTATAGTTACAGGGATACTTTACATCCCCTTGCACCATTTACCTTTCTGGGTGGTGCTGAAGCAGGGACCCCTAGTGGTGAGTCACGCAAGTGTTTTCAAGGGGAGATATTACCGAGACAATGTGTCTACATAGCATCCAGGAATCCGACCTGATTCCTGGGTACATTTATAGGGGAACATCAACTCTGGGCCCTGACTAGATAGACACAATCTGACAACACTTTCTCTGCATACCCCACCTTGAAACTCATACCACAGCAATCCCTGCTTGCTGGCATCCCTGGACACATGGGCCTAGTGAAGGACTGATTTTAATAAACCATTATGTGAAGCATGTTTTTGATACTTTATCTGTATACTGTACGGTATGAGGTGATTTTTATTTGGGGGTTGGGAGGTTCAAATGATTCTGATGAAGTATACTTTTGTATACAAAACGCGTCGCGAATGGTGTTGCTGGCT
Organism: Ascaphus truei; assembly: GCF_040206685.1. NCBI lineage: Eukaryota > Metazoa > Chordata > Amphibia > Anura > Ascaphidae > Ascaphus > Ascaphus truei. The sequence continues at coordinate 167,680,748 of NC_134484.1, read as the reverse complement.
CATTGTATACTCATAGCCAGCCTACACACAAGTGGTTTTTATTCCGATCACGATCGCACAAACTAAAACGGACAGGCATCTCCAGGACAGCTACAGGGGGCTTCATTTTATGCGCATGTGCGTTACGCGGTCCACCACGCTGACACTCGTGGAGGTCTGACAGCGTTACAGCGCTACAGGGACAGCCCCAGCGCGTGGGACTGGTCTCTGAGGAGTGATACTGCCCCTGCTTACCCTATTTGATGCCCTACCATAGAAGTGACGATCGAGACCGGGGATTATTAAAGTTTTTATTCATGTAAGTTGTTACTATTGTTTATTGTTTGTAATACACTTTATTTCTCTCATTTTGGTGCGCTCTTGTGTTTTCTTTTTCTTTGCATTTAAAGAAGGAACAATTTTATTTGTAGAGGATATTTTAGGGCAAATGAATAATACAAAAATACAGTAGTTCGCCTCTTCTTCAAAATTTACAATCTTGTCTTTATTTTCTTCGTAATGGCTGCATTGCATTCTGTAGTTCTTTGTAATTGAGGGGGGATTAGGACAAATTACTGACTGTTAATGTACATTATGCACACAGTACAATACGATTTTTGTACACTCCCCCCCATCCTGTAGTGCTGCAGCTCTGAAAAGAAAATTAATGTCACCAGGATTAGTGCATTAAATGCATTGTGCATTTCACAATATTTGACTATAACTACTGTCTAACTGTTTTTTTTTCCGGCTGCACTAAATCACTTATTTATATACTGTATACAGTATGTGTGGATTTCAGTTTGCGCTCTGTATTGTTATGTATTTTTATACTAAACTATATACTGTAAAACTATAACTATATTACTGTACAGTAGGTTAGACAGCACACATATGTCTAATACAAATGTACTGTACACTGTTCATACTGTACTGAATATAATACTGGAAGGGCTGACATAAAATGGTTAAAATTGTTATTTTGAGTGCCATACTTACCTGTATTATACTTACTGTACCTGTACTTACCTTATTACAGTACAGTACCTTACTACATTCCGGTGGCACCCCATTATGCTGTAAAAGAACTGGAAACATGCTAGCAATATCATCAATATAGTTATTGCATCTTTGAAGGGTGAGTATATCCTTCCAGAAACTCATTATTCCTTTTGCTAATTCATCCTTTTTGGATGGTTTCACAACTTTTCTGAAATGATCCTTCATCTCATGCCACACCATATCTATAAGATTCAAATCTGGTGATCTGGAATTGGAGTGGGAAAAAAAGGTGAATTAGTTCAAGCGATATAAACAGTGTAAAACAATGAGAAACAGTTACCATACAGTACACTGGAGAACTTACTCCAGTGGCGTCTTAACCGAGTTGATACCGCTCACAAGAATATGGGCACTAGAGGCGGTATGTTTAGGGTCATTTTCCTGGAAGAAATGGTGACCAGATAGGAAATCATGCCTAATGTATTCAACAATACGGGTGACAATTTTCTTTTGGAAAAATACTTTATCCATGATTCCTGGACCAAGAAAAGAAAAATGTAACATTAGGGTACCAAATACTGTACACTACAGTTGTACAGTGCCCAAGGCCACTGCATGTGACTTTTTGCTTTAAATTACCCTCAAAGATGATGCATCCTAATCCACGTCAAGAGATCGCACCCCATACATGCATCTTCACTGGGTTCTTGGGATGCAGCTTCAGAGATAGGCGTTCTATTTTGTGGAATGAAAAAGTGGCAAATCTCTCAAGAGCTACAGTTGTCTCGCCAGTAAAGATGACATCCTGAAAAGTCTCACCACATTCGATCCATGCCTGGTCCACTCTTTTGATCTTGTTAGTGTCCCTTATCATAGGATATGCTCTGAAATGACAAGGAATAATTATACAGGTACAGTATAGTAAAACCACACTTTTACCTACTGTCCAGTACAAACTACAGTACAGTACTATTGCAATATACTGAACTATATTACTACTGTATACTGTACAAACAAAAGACGAGCACACCGCTCACTCAATATATTAGTCATTTTAAATATATCATTAATTGGTCAAAAAAAGGTGCTACCTATGTACGCAAGTTAATAGATTAACATATAAATGAAAGGCTGACAAAAGTCAGTCATTCCAAGAAAGCACAGTTATGGTGCACTCCAAAATACTTATTTTTATATTTTACAGTGAATACAATAATGTGAAAAAATTGTGAATAGGTAATAAAATATCAATAGCAATAGCAATTACTTACTGCTGTAATTCCAAGCTATTGTTGGTTACAATTGACCATCAGGTGATGCCATTATTTACAAGCCATGATGTTTTAAAGAGAGTAAGCGGCTCTTGTCATTTATAATGGGTGGACTACTTATGGCTCATGATATGTAGTGGATTTCCTTTTTCTCCTCTGATTGCAATAATTGAGTGTGTATCAGTTTGATTCTGTCCTATTGCATGGGCATCTTTGACACTTATGCCTGCTCAAACATATGAGCAGCAAGTATATGTACTGCTTTATTCGTTGTCCATGACATTATTGTATATGGCGAATGATACAACATGGCAGCCATTTAATATAGATTAGAGCACCACGTGATATATTTTTAACCAATTTTATTTTTATCACCTATTCACAGTTTTTTCACATCATTGTATTACCTGTAAAATATAAAAATAAGTATTTGGCGTGCACCATAAATGTGCTTTCTTTGAATGACTGACTTTTGTCAGGTTATCATTTATATGTTAATTTACTGTATACTTTACCATAAAGCATTAACGGGGGGTATTACTACTGTATCCTGTAGTTTATTTAGTACTATATGCAATACACAATACTGTACTATTTTTACAGTAAGACACTTACTTTACACATCCATATTTCCATTCTAATTTGCATCTCATCTGCCTGATGCTGGTCTCAGATGCTGTTAAATTGTAAGTTTTCTCTAAAGCAGTCTTGACTCTTGCAGCGCAAAGCTCATCATTATCTTCACTGTTGTTGTCCTTCAGTGTGAAAACAGGAAAACAGAACAATTTGTTACAGAAAGACCTAAATGTTCTCTAAAATAATTACAAGTTAATCTTGTATTACCTGAATAACTGTAAGGAATCGGGGAACACGTCCTTTGTGACGTGTTCCCTCCTTACCTGTCATCACTCAGACCTCCACTCTGGCACCAGCGCGTGCACACCCCCCGCTCTGCGTACAGAGCGCACACGCAGCTCTTCTAGAGTGCCACGGAGATTAGCTCTGCCCATCTAGCCCACTTGTCTCCTGCAGCCAATCCTTGCCTCTGTGGAGGCCACGACTCCGCTACACCTCCCTTGCTACTGGTTCCTGTGTGCTACATATACCTTGCAGTTCCCTTCCTGCTTTGATGAGCATAACTTATTGTAGACTTGATCTCATGCGTCTGTTGTGCCTTACTCCTTGTCTTGTGTTCTTTCCTGCAGATAGATTCAATGTGTACCGACCTGGCTTAACTTCTGAACCCCTCTGGATATTTACCCCGGCTTACCCTCGACTCTGCGGACCTCTCCAACCCAGACCATGGCTATACGGACTTCTAGGATTCTGACCTCTCCAACCCCAGACCACTGCTTAACGGACTTTGACTATTCTGACCTCTCTATTCCAAGACCTTGGCAAGCATCAGGACTAACCCACTCTCTCCAACCCAGACACGACTACGTTGACAATCCACCTGCCAAGCATGCTTCCGCTGCTGTGGGTGCATGGTTCTATACTTCCCCACCTCAGTACCGAGGTCCTGACTTGCTCGTGGGAAGCGCAAGGGTTACAGTATGCTCAGCCCAACAAACATGGACCCCCCTGAGGTGGGCCAAGTCCTGTCTTCTATCTCTGAGCATTTCCAATATCTGGAAAATCATATTGCTTCCCTGACTCAATATCTTGCCACGGTTTCTCTCAGCCAATCTCAATCCAGAATTATTAGGCCTGCTACTCTTTCTGTTTCTTCCCCTGAAGCCTCTCTCTCTCAAGCCACATCTCCCCACTCCCAATCGATATGCGGGAGATCCCCATGGTTGCCGAGGTTTCCTCAACCAATGTGACATACAGTTCGAGATAACCCCTTCCTGCTTCTCTTCTGATAGATCTAAGGTGGCGTAAATTGTCGCTTTATTATCCGGAGACGCATTGGCATAGGCATTCCCAATCTGGGAGCAGAGACCGGAGCTTATTCAAGACTTCCCATGATTCAAGAATGAATTTTAGCATGTCTTTGACACCTCTGGCCGTAAGATTACTGCTGCTTCTTCTTTGTTTCACATTTCACAGGGTCACAGATCGCAAGATACAGCCTGGAATTTTGGACCACCGAAGCAGAGACGGCCTGGAACGATGAGGCGTTAGCTGCTGATTTCTGGCAAGGTCTCTGAGACATTAAAGAATGAATTTGTTGCTCAAGATAGACCCATGATGCTTGATGATCTTATTGCCATGTGTATTAGGGTGGATCAACACCTTCAGGAAAGTCTTGAGCGCCATCACTCACATTCTCTCACACCAACTGTTCTTGTCCCCAGGCTGTCTCCTCCTACTTTTCCAGCTCTTGTGGCTCCAGAACCAATGCAGTTAGGAAGTCACCAGCTCTCCCCTTCAGTGAAACAACGTCGGAGAACTGGAAGATTATGTCTTTACTGCGGACTGCCGGGTCACCTGTTGCTTTACTATCCCACGAAGCCAGGAAACGTCAACACCCAATGAGGTATAAGGGGGTCTCATTGGGTACCATTTCTTCTTCCCCTCCTATTAAGAGAGGTCTACCTACCAGGGTCATGGTGTCAATCTTCCTTGCGGGTCCTGGCTTCCTAGTTCCTGCCTCTGCCTTCATCGTTTCCGTGTCTGGGGGAAATTTTGTGGCTCAAGATTTCACCACCACACATAAGATTCCTCTAATCAAGAAATCAATACCGGTGGATTTAGAGGTTATCGACGGATTAACTCTCCAGCCAGCCTTCATTCCATTAGAGACTCCTACTCTTTCTCTCTCTACGATTGACGGTCACAAGGAAAAGATCTCACTGGATGTTATCCATTCACCCTCTGTACTGGAAATTCTGGGCCTTCCTTGGCTCCAACAACACAATCCACTTATAGACTGGACAGACAAGAGACCTATAAAATTGGGTTTTGCCTCTGAAGTTGCTCCTGTATCCTCGGTACAACTTACTACTGGCGTAGAGACCAGTGCTCCTGCCAAACCTACGCTTCCTGAAGTCTATGCAGATTTTATTGATGTTTTTGATAAAGTTCGTTCTGAAATTCTTCCCCCTCACAGTCCTTATGATTGTCCCATCGATCTTTTGCCTGGTGCCACCCTTCCTAAGGGTAGATCTTAGTCTCAGGAAGGGACAAAGGATATGTCTGAATATATTCAGGAGAATTTAAAGAGAGGGTTCAATAGAGCTTCATCCTCCCTAGCTGGGGCTGGGTTCTTTTTTGTTATGAAGAAAGATGGTTCACTCCGTCCATGCATAGACTATAAGGGTCTTAACAAAATAACCCTGAAGAATCGTTACCCCTTGCCACTCATTTAAGAATTGTTTGATCATCTACAAGGTTCTTCTATTTTCGTGGGGCCTACAATTTCATACGCATTTGACAGGGGGAATGGTCATGCCTTTCGGGCTCTGTAATGTCCCAGTTGTCTTTCAAGAATTCTTGAATGATATTTTTCGAGATGTCCTCAACATTTTTGTAATTGTCTACCTCGATGATATTCTTATTTTTTCTAAATCTATATCAGAACATATCCAGCACACCAAGTTAGTTCTCTCCTGTCTACGTGAGAATCATCTCTATGCCAAGATGGAGAAATGTATTTCACAAACATACACTTATTTCTTGGGATACATTATCTCTGATAAAGGCTTCTCCATGGATCCTGATAAACTCAAGGCAGTTGTAGATTGGTCCCAACCCACTTCTGTCAAGGCGATTCAGCGGTTTCTTGGCTTCGCCAATTATTATCGTAAATTTATCCACAATTTTTCCGCCACAGTGGTTCTCATCACCGCCCTGCCGAAGAAAGATGCGGACACTTCTTCCTGATCTCCTGAAGCATTCCAAGCTTTTGAAACTCTTAAGAAAGCGTTCATCTCTGCTCCCATCTTACACCATCCGGACTCTAAACTTCCTTTCACTTTGGAAGAAGATGCCTCGGATATTGGAGCAGGAGCTGTACCCTCACAGAGACAGTCTCCCCAGGATAAACTACACCCCTGTGGGTTTTTCTCAAAAAAATTCTCCTCCGCAGAACAAAACTACGATGTTGGCAACAGGGAACTTTTGGCCATCAAACTTGCTCTGCAAGAATGGAGACACCTCCTGGAGGATACTGAAAATCCGATTGAAATCCTCACGAACCATAAAGATCTATTATATATCAAGGGTGCCCATCGCTCCGGCTCCCTTCAGGCTCGCTGGGCATTGTTCTTTCCCAGATTCAACTATATCAAATCCTACATTCCTGTACTAAGAATCTAAAAGCTGATGCCTTATCCCATCAATTCGTCAGTGAAGACAGATTCAAAGACATTCCTGAGACCATTCTACCCGCCAAATATGTCATCTCGACTAACTCTTTTGATGTACTGGATAAGATATTGGAGACTCAGACACTCATCCCTGAGGTTATGGAAGTGCCGGAGGGTTGTTTGTATGCTGCGCCTCAATTTCAGCAGAAGATCCTTTAGTGGGGTCACTCCTCTAAGTCTGCCGGTCACCCGTGTACAAAGAGAACTTCCAATCTGATCAGACTTACCTTTTGGTGGCCTAAAATGTTTAAGGATGTCAAGGAATTCATCAACTCATGTTCCATCTGTACTTGAAATAAGTCCGCCCGCAATAAGCCGTCTGGTCTGCTTCGTCCCCAACCCATTCTGGACCAATCATGGACCCACCACTCAATGGACTTTAGTGTTGAGCTTCCTGTTTCTTGTGGGATGAATACTATTCTCGTTATTGTTGATACAGTAGGTTTTCCAAACTGGCCCATTTCATTCCTCTCAATGGTCTTTGTAATTCTACCACCTTAGCAGATATTAATATCAAAGAAATATTTCCGATTCATGGAGTCCCACTCCATATAGTGTCCGATCGGGGGCACTGTTCGTCTCGAAATTTTCTCGAAACTTTATTTCTGACACACAGGAGAACTGGGTGAAATTACGCCCATGGGCCGAATTCACCCATAACTCACTCAGAAATGAGTTTACTCAAGAATCACCATTTTTCATAAATTACGGGTTCCATCCAGCGTGCCTTCCTATCTCTTCCAATACTTCTGGAGTTCCAGCAGCAGATTCTAGAGTGAACTCGCTCCAAAATTCTTGGAAGAATATTCAAAAGACTCTACAGGAGGCAGTACTCAGACAAAAGACACAGGTGGATCGCCATCGCTGTGGGGCACCCAAGTTTAGGCCAGGAGACAAGTGTGGCTTTCATCTAAAAAACATAAGATTGAAGACACCTACACTGAAACTGGCTCCAAGATTCCTGGGCCCATTCACCATTCTCAAACAGGTCAATCCTGTGGCATAGCGCTTACAACTGCCTCAATCTATGAGAATCCCGGCAGTCTTCCAAGTCTCATTGTTAAAACCGTTTGTTCAAAGTTCTCAGTTTCCTGACATCTCACCTAAACCTCTACCTGTCATCGTACAGGGTCAAGAAGAATTAAAAATTCTATCCATAATTGATTCCAGATAGATTCCAGAGGAGGTGTTCAATTCCTCGTACATTGGAAAGGCTTTGGACCGGAGGAATGTCCATGGATACCTCTTCGTCAGATTTATACACCCGGCTTGCTAAGGCGGTTCCACGCCATGTTCCCACACAAGCCTTATGGGAATCGTCTTGAGGCGCCCTCAAGGTGGGGAGACTGCAATGAATCGGGGAACACGTCCTTTGCGACGTGTTCCCTCCTTACCTGTCATCATTCAGACCTTCACTCTGGCACCAGCGCATGTGCGCACCCCCGCTCTGCTTACAGAGCGCGCGTGCATGCGCAGCTCTTCTAGAGTGCCACTGAGATTAGCTCCGCACCCTCGGATGCTCCACACTTCTCTTGCACACAGCGCGCACATGTGATGCCGTGCACCACTCCCCAGCTGCGTGGCACGTGTTCATCTAGCCCACTTGTCTCCTGCAGCCAATCCTTGCCTCCGCGGAGGCCGTGCCTCCACTCTGCTTCCCTTACTACTGGTTCCTGTGTGCTACATAAACCCTGCTGTTCCCTTCCTGCTTTTCTGAGTATACCTGTAACTTATTGTAGCCTTGAGCTCCTGCGTATGTTGTGCCTTGCTCGTTGTCTTGTGTTCCTTCCTGCAGTTTAATTCAAGGTGTACTGACCTTGCTTGACTTCTGAAACCCTCTGGATATTGACCCCGGCTTACCCTCGACTCTGCGGACCTCTCCAACCCAGACCATGGCTATACAGACTTCTAGGATTCTGACCTCTCCATTCCAAGACCTTGGCAAGTATCAGGACGAACCCACTCTCTCCAACTCAGACCCGACTACGTTGACAATTTGCATGCCAGGCACGCTTCCGCTGCTGTGGGTGTGTGGTTCTATACTTCCCCACCTCAGGTCCTGTCTTACTCGTGGGCAGCGCAAGCGTTACAATAACAGGCAATAGTTTTTCCTATGCAATGCAGCCTGAAAAAGAATGAGAATTTGTGAATGTTCTGTATTGCTCTGAGGGAGGTGTCGATAAGCAGTTGAATGTCCTTCTGCTATGCTTTGTGAGGGGGGAGGGTGCAACTTTGCCAGTCCGAGTGTGCAGGATAATACACTGTAGTTCAAAGACATCATTTGAACAGTTTTACAATAAAGGTTCACTGCAGTACATACTGTAAATAACATGGGTGTGTGTCTGATATATTTCCATGAGTAGTATGCAAAGCAGACCAAGCCTAGCAATAGGCAAAAGTGTGCAGCGCACAGCAATGAGTAGAAGGTAAGTGATTTTAAGAATGTAAAAATTGACAAAATATTAAAAACATGCATCACAAGACGTTATTAGAGTAACAGAGGACAAGATTTTTTCTCTAAAATAATTGCTAGGAAAAAAGTACGGTAAAACACACTAAAGCATTTTACCAGTAATAGTGTAATTACAGTACATATAGTAAAGAAAACTAAATACTTACTCTGTTTGACTGTGGGACTCCGCTTTACACTTTTTGCCTTACTATGGGCATGATAACTGATTGTGCTTTTTGCTAAACTGAGGCCAGAAGTATCAAACCAGCGTTGGATCTGTAAAATTCCGTATCCTTTCTTGTACATATCCTGTATTCTCATGCTGAGATCCTTTGAAATCCTTTACTTTTGTATAGCTGCTATTGAAAAAAAAAATCAAGAATAGAGGAATGTATATTCAATGTGTATTGAATCAACAAAAGTGATGGTGTGTATACTGTAATGTAATGGACCTCGCTCAACAGGTTTAGTATACAGTACTGTGACAGTGAAGGGGTTAATCAAGCCCAATTGGTTACTCCTGATCCGTGTTTTGAGGTCCTAGAGTGTCAGCTCTTGGACCTGACTGTCATATATGCATTGCTGTGACTGTGTGCAAATTATGCGACAATAAATATTTATTTATGTTTGTTCCTTTCCCAAGGTGCTAGGACCCGGAGATTTCTAGGCGGTAAGTTTCAGGGTGAGTTTGTCGGAGAAAGTCTTTACAGAATGTGGCTATGTATCGGGGGTCCAGAGTTATAGGATACCCCAAAAACCTATCCGGGAATCAAGTTAGATTCTCGGGTATGTTAAAGCACATTGCTCCAGTCAAACTCTAATCCTGGGAACGTTATTGCGGCTCACCACCAGAGTTCCTGCTTCAGCACAGATTGGACAGGTAAATGGGACATGAGCGGTTAATGTATCCCTGCAACCTACATGGAGTCTCTAGTATAAGGGGGTTTGCCCAGGTAGATGCCCAGCTAAGTTATAAAGCTATATGGGCTAGTATTGTGTGTAAAACATTAAAGTTAGTTTCTATAGTGTGGCCAGGTAAAAGGTTAATAGGATGAGGGAGTATATTTATCTTATTCTATCCCTGACACCAGAGAGAGAAACTTATACAGTTTACACAAAACATCAGACACAGGGAAAAGTATATTTTATTAAAGGTTTACATTAATACGTATATATGCTGTAGCCTGTGAATGAATGGTTGGGTAAATATGAAAGTCCCCAAGGTTTATATTTTTATTAAAGAAATGTTCAGAGGGGGTCATCCAGTATGGATAAAAATCCATTTGCATGGGAGATAGAGTGGCTACTCCGTCCTCTAAGCTTCAAAGGCAATCCAGGAAATGGAATTGTTAAACCATTTGTTAGCAAGGAGGGGAAAGTAAGCAATTTCAATAAAGCCATCCTGGCGTGTTGTCACCTGGCCCAGACTTTCTGGCATTGAGCCTGCGGGGGGCTTGGAATAATAAGTGAGCAAGATGGTGATCTGCGCACATGCCTTCTTACTTTTCTGAAGCCATAGGTGCTAGCATTCACAAATCTGGCAAAGTGTGAAATTGGTCAGCGATCAAATTCCCACGCCGTTGGTTGGCGGACAAGCTGTGGGACTGCCTTTCCCAAGGTGTATAAGAAAGCTAGTCACCACCCCAGAGGTGTGATTCAATATGTTTCAATGTGTGTTCCAAGAATTCCAAGCTCTGAGTAAGTCATCTAATTTTCTCAGAAGCTATGTGTCCAGTTACAAGTCTCCAGCAGGAAGAGGCTACTTGAAGGAAAAGCTTCCTGGATTATTTTGCTGTTTGTTTTGCAACTAGGAAAGGTAGTTGTGTTACCCCAGATTCCCAAAATATGTGTGTCTTTCTCCTTTTTTTGTCTAATATTGTGTGTTTGCCTATTTAAGTGAATAAATTACAATTTATTTAATCACTCATTTTGCTCAATGAAATGATCCTGGTGTAGCCCTTTTTCCTTTTTACTATAAGGATCTACTGATGCTGTATATACCTATGGCTCACAAAGATCTGAGCCTCCGCTAACTGGGAGCCTGGGGCAACAATAAGTAATATGGCAGTGCCTCCACTTGCCCAGGATCCCCGCTGTGTGAGATTCCCCTGGACAAGAATAACAATAACAATCCACAACTCTGTAACCTTTACTATATACCTGTGGCATGAATACACATATACTGCATATAATATTGAACAACATATAAACATATATCATATGTGACAAGTAATATTACATAGAACATATGCACTTCTACAATGGATATAACTGTATATCAGTAGTCCAGAATGCACACCACTGTGCAAGTGTCCCTCTCCCACCACCGTGTGCACCCCACACCGTGTCCAATGTACTGGACCAGTTCCTTGGTCACTTAACCCCCAGTGTCCCCAAAGAAACCACTCCTAAGGCGTAATCCGTGCCTACAGGTACTGGTGTTGGTGCACTTATAAAAATACCTGCCGGGCGCTCCAGCACCCGGTCGCTGATACTTCAAAAAGGATCCGCAGATCCAGCGTCGTCTCTCGTGAGTAATTCTCCATGGTCAGGGAGGTCTCTCACAAGTCTTGACTCTGCTCTGTAGTCTGATCCCAAACTACCGATCACCATGCAGCTCAGGAAGATTCTGTGTCCCTGACTGCCACTATCAATAAGTGAGTAATTCCCTATCTAGGGCTGTTCCCTGCAGTACCACAAGCTGGTGGTGACTCAGGGCCTGTACTGGGGCCTAGGGGGAATTCCTGGCCTATGCAGTGGGTCACTGACGCCCTGCACTCCACACCTCCTCTCCCCTTGCTCTCCCAGGACTCACTGGCTAGCGTGGTCACTGCTGCACGGTTCCCTTTCCTGCCTGCCAGCAATCCTCACACACTATTGGCTGCCTGGCCCCCTTTGACCCTGCTGAGACTCATGGGAATTGTAGTCCCAGCTCAGAGCCTCTTCTCTATTGGCCAGCCGTTCACGAGCTTTTACTGCGCATGTGCGTCCTACCAGGAGCCTCCCGCTACACATCGATACACACGATAACCCCTTGTAGCGGAGGTAATGAGGGGGGCCAGGAGAACCCCATTACACTGGTAAAAGGGTGTATTTTGCCTGGTCTTCCATGACAAGTACGCCCACTTTTAACACCTGCAGCTCATGTCCATGCCTGCCAAAAAAATTAAATAGGGACACAATGTATAAAAGATGACACAAATTGCATAGCCTCCCCACACACTGATCTCTATCTGAACTTGCTCTTGTCCAGAAACTGCATTGTGCATTCTTCCATCTGCATCCATGGATCAACCCCGATTCTACAGACACAGGAATCTGCTGTCTTCTGCCATGCCACCACGCGAAAGTGAAAGGGGGAAGCTGTTTCCAAGCCAAAGCCAAAACCAAAGCCAAAGGAGAATAAAGAAAATGTTCCGAAGACTCCAAAGGCTAAGAACCCTGGTCCTTATTATGTGAAGAAGAAAATGGCTAACATATACTCAGATCAAACATTTTGGACGCCCAAAATAATTGACCCGGCACCCACCGAGGATGGCCCATTGTCCACCAATACTCTGCTGGGAACGCCCAGCTGCCTGCTCAGCAACCATCCCCTATGATCCCTCCTGGGAACCCCAGCTCACCTGCTCCAGCACCCATCCCCTACGATGCTATGCTGGTAACCCCCATCTCACCTACTCCAGCACCCATCACCTATGATGCTCTGCTGGTAAGCCCCAGCTCATCTGCTCCAGCACCCATCCCCTACAATGTAATATGGTAACCCCCATCTCACCTGCTCCAGCACCCATCCCCTATGATGCTCTGCTGGTAACCCCAGCGCACCTGCTCCAGCACCCATCCCCTACGACGCTCTGCTGGGAACCCCTACTTTACCTGCTCCAGCACTCATCCACGCAGATGTCAACAGCACTCCTCGCACCAGATCCAGCTCATTAGCCCGCATGCTGAATGGTTTAAGTTGTGTCAAAATCACTGACATCTCAACGGTGCAAAAGATTGATCTTCTTTTGGAGGCCATGTTCAATATGGATAGGCGTATGGATAGATGGAGAGGAACATCGCGGGGATCTATTCTTTGCTTGGAGTCCATGCCCCTGTATGTCCGACGCAGGAGGGTGGCCTGGAGACACCTTATTCTACCATGGAGGTACCGCAACCCCCTCCTCCATGCACACTCGCAATCCCTGGATTTGACCTTCACGCTTCCAACAACATGCACACAATAGGACCCTCCATGCTCACCCTCTCCACCTGCAGAATACATGCATGCCCTTCTGGTGGAGGAGATGACAACCCTGGGAAGGCCACGACAAGAGATGACAACCCCAATAAGGCCACGACAAGAGCAAAGCATCCTCCCAAACCACCTACCCTCACCCGCTGCCAGAAGCTAACACGCTTCAGCACCCAGGATTGTAACACTCCCAGATATCATCTTGAGAGAACTGCCCCAGCGCGTCCGGTAGTAAAACAAGATCAGAAGTACTGGTCTAGCCCACAAATATGCCCTGTTCATCTTAAAACACCACATCAGTTTTGAGATGTACAGCGAGTAGACCCACAATGTAAATTATGAAGGAAATAAATGCAAGAAGGGTCTGCCGGCAAAATTAAGGATACAATCTACGCCAAGAGGACTCTGTCATTACATCGCGTGATTATACCCTGCTGTTTGTAAGTAGGGCTCTGATTTTTCCATCCCGGACGACCAGCGGTTCTCTGTATTTGTCTATACCATTTTATAGCATAGTTCTTTTTAAATAAATAGTATTTTTAATTGTCACTAGGAGTCTCACTGTTTAATGTGATTTGTAGTGTAGAACTGATTTACCCTACAGTGTTGCACTATGATCTGTGTTGTTTGTTTTTCTCTCATTACGTGGCCTGTCAAGCAAGTGTGCGGATTTCATGAGGAATACAGGACATTCCATTGAATATTTCACGCCAGGTTTTTTTCTTTTTCATGTAATTTCTGTTTGTTACTAGCAGTAGGTACCAGGCAGCCTAACTTTAATTTTAAGGTATTTGTAACTTGTCACATTGGTGTTTAAACTTTAGCGCTTCTTCACAATTTTTTTTCTTTCACATTTGTATACAGTATAGAGTTACAGTATATACTGTACAGTATACAGTTGTTATAATGTATATAGTTAGACAGTAGCCATAGTCCAATATTGTGAAATACACAATGCCTTTAATACAATAATCTTGGTGACATTTTTTTTTCTTTTCAGAACTGCAGCACTATAGGAAGGGGGCGAGGGGTGGAATGTGCAAACGTATTGTACAGTTTTCATAATGTACATTAACAGTCAGTAATTTGCCCTAATCCCCCCCTCTCAATGACAAAAGAACTACAGAATGCAATGCAGCCATTTCAAAGAAGATAAAGACAAGATTGTACATTTTAAAGAAGAGGCGACTGTGAAAGGTTGCACCCATAGGAAACAAACGTCAGGAAGTCAGACAGGGACAAGTAGACAGATATTTGTTGGTAAACCAGGACAAGTTTATTCCACTGACAGTTTATGCTTTAGATCAAGATCAAACATAGAAAAAAGATAAAAGGCTAACAGATAGACCTGGTTTAGAGTACATTACAGGGTTACTTTAAGCTCACAAGTTGGATTTCCATGTATCAGCTCTTCAAGGAGGCAGGAGCAGCAGAATCTGGGGAGAATAGAGTTCTGCAGAGCAGCTGCAGTGAGGTACAATCTTCTCCAACTCTCACTCTGATCTGCCAACTGATCCCTCCTTAAATAGCATCAGATACCTGGTTCATTAGGACCAAACCAAGTTAAGCCACACAGAGGGGAAACATTTCCAAAACATACACACTTAGAAAACATTAGAAAATTGCTATCACATATACAATTTGTTACAGCAAAAACAAAAGTAAATAGCATTTCCACGGTTTAAGAGACATGCTCAGAGGTATGCAATGGAGACTGTTTTAAGGTGAAATTAAAATAAGGCTTTATTGAGCCTGTTGCTTTAAACACAGCAAACATGTAAATCAGCCAACAAAATCCGCTCTACTTTGGAGTATATATACACTTTTGATCAAGCTCTCTAACTGCATGGTTGGCCCAGCGATTCACCAGCCCAAATCATAGAGACATTCAATTACTTAGATAGACATAGATAATAGTTTTAAAAGAAAAGTCTTATCTGTTAACTGGTTGCTGTAGGGGAAGGCTTCTTTGTTCTCCTGGTGTCCACACCCGTCTGTGATAAGGCAATGTCAGGATCCAAGTATAGAAGTATTATCCCCCGTGTCTTGTTGTCAGCTTGCAGTCTCTTTTGGCAGGCTCAAGACATCTATCTCCTTGTTCAGCCCAATTGTGGACTAAGGAGTCTCACTTCCTGTCTCAGAGGCAGGCTTTTTCTAACCCCTGTAATCAGCCAGGTGGTGTTAGTTAATTGCCTACCAGCAGTTAACCACCACACTGCTGGTTTAGAGGCACGTTTGTGAACAGGGATAAGTCCCCTGTTACATACTTCCCCTGTTTGTGGGAAGCTCGGGCTGGCCACAGCCAAAGCCCATCCTTCCACTCTCATTCGAGATCTTTCTGTGACTTGAATGAGAGTGGATAGAGGAAGAGAACCCTCAGTCCCGCTGGGATTCAAGGCCTTTCTCCAGTTTATTAGTGTCTCCTCTTGAAGGTGCTTGATATCAGCACTCCTCAGTCCCTCGAGGAGGACTTTTTCCAAGAATAGTCTTTTTACTGCATGTGCGGTCATGAGATTTCCCTTGCGTCGGGTGCTCCTCTAATTGTAGGCAGACTGTATGGCAACAGTTGCAGAGTGTTTAAGAATAGCCCTTTGAGTTTTTCGCTCTTGAAGCTGTCTCTGCACTTTTTCCACTCAATGGAGTTGCTAGTTCAGCTTCTTTGGGAATGAGTTGCAATTCCACATCCACTTCCAGAGAATGTCCCATCTTTTCAGCTTCATCAGCTAAGGATTCTTCTGGTTTTGATTCTGCACGTATACCTTTTTTTGTTGCCTGTTTGGTGGCTGAAGGTTTAGCTAGTGCTTGTTTAGGTGGTTCAGACTTTGCAACCTTGTTTTTTAGGCGAGCAGTGCTCCCAGCTCTCACTGTACCTTTTTTCCTTTGGGTTTTTGTGGCTGTGGGATACTGATGCTTGGTCAGGGTTAATACTTGTCCTTGTAGTACTGTAATCTCATCCGCGAGAGATCCCTGATTTTTGAGTGCGTCTTGCAAGTCTCTTCTGAGGGAATTTATCTGCGCACTTTGCTTTCTCTGAGCTTGCTTCCACATTTTCATTGTATTGTGAAGCCCTGTGAATTTCTTTGCTTGGGCCACAGTTACTTGTCTCAGTTTCTGGACCTTCTTGTGCTCCCTCTTGTGTCGAGTCACCTTGGCTCTAAGCTTGGCCTCTAGCGATGCTTTGGTGATACTCAGGGTAGCCTTCAGTTTCTCATGCTGCTTTGCGGGGACATACTGGGTAATCAGACGTTCCTGCAGCACTTTTATTTCTTTTTCAGCCTGCAGATTGTCTTCCTGCAAAGTTTGCTGCTTCTCCTCAACATTCTGGAGGTGCGTACGCAGACCTTGCAGTTGGTTCTGCAGTCGGTGCTCTGCTTCAAACTTTTCCTCTTCCAAAAGTTCATTTATTTCTTTAAGCTCGGCAGCTTTTCATTCTTTTCATTGACGTGGTCTGTCAACTGAGAATTCTCTTCTTTCAGTCTTAAATTTTCTCTTTTTGCAGTCTCTGTAAGTTTCAGGGCCTCCATGTAGTCCTCCTTCCATTTACGCACATTTGCTTTGGGAATGACAATCTCCTGGCATGAGATTTCCTTCTCTAGGTTGAGGGTCTGAAGCTCCTTCTCAGAGACTTTTATATCTGTATTAATACTGACAATAGATTCTTTAGAATTGTCCAGCTTCTCTGCGAGACTGTGTAGTTCCTTTCTGGAGACTTCCAGTTTTGTGTGGCTGCTGTTGATCTCATGCTGTGAGACATCCAGTGCTGCGCGAAGATTGTGAACATCTTGCTGAAAGATTTTAATCTCTTTCAGTGCCTCCTCATACTTCCGCTTCAGCTTAGCCATCATTTTATCAGATTGGCTAAGCTTTTCATCCATGGCAGTAATAGTAGCGTTTGCAGTATCTAGCTCAGTCTTGAGATCGTCCAATTCTGTGCTGGCCAATGAGTACATCATGAGCACATTCTTCTGTAGCTCCACGTTATTTTTCAGTAGCTCTGCGTAACCATCTTTCTTCAGTTTCAATTGTTCCCGGAGCAGATCACAGTCACGCCTGGCAATTTTCAGGGCATCTTCAGTGCTGGTCAAGGGATCGTCACTCACTGGTTCCAGCTCCACTTCCCTAGGATGGTTGATTGAGGATTCCTCACTGTTGGCACCGGACAGACACTTCTTTGGGTCACCCGACTTCTGCCTTGGGCCATCTGGATATTTGGTCATTCGCATGACGAATCTTCCATTTTCACTAGGCTGCAGGGCATTTCGCCCCCCTTTTTCTCCGCGGGATCTGCGGACGTGTCTGTTCCTTCCACGGTATGTGAAGAACCGCTTTTCTTTTTCTTTTTTCGCCTTTTTGTTTTGGATGACTCTGTCCCCTCAGGGATACTGGGGTCTCCATCTTCATTTGAAATTTTAGCAGCTTCACTGGATCCATCATGCTTTTCTTGCAACTATATTAGCTGATGGAAATATTCGGTGATCCGCTGCTCCAGCTCTTTCTCCTGCTGATCATATTCGTCAACATACGGAGCGGTATTTTTGGTTCGTACCGAGTTCAGGCACCCCCACCATTCTTGGGGTGTTTTGTGGGTGTGACTCGGTTTGGGTTCCCCGTAAGAGATGTCTTACTCCTCATCGGACTGGAAGGGCCACTCTTCCGTGGGGTAGGGTTCATTACAGGAATGCCGCATCTTCTCCATTTTGGGGCTATAAAGTGTATTTTTCTTCCTGACCTTTGGAGGCTCTATTGCAGCTTTTGCCAGTATATTTTCTAGAACCCCAGCTTGTGATAGTCCTACCGGTGGGCATATTTTGCTTGAAGAGGTCGTAGCTCTCACAGGCATCTCCGTAGACTTTTTCTTTCCTTTAGTAAGTTTTAAAACATCAGCAGTACTGTACACACATTCTTTCTCATTAGGTATACTGGATGTGCAGTTGCTAAGTAAAAACTTCTATTTGCTTTACACCATTTACTTGGTGAAGTCCCTCCGCTTCAGCCAAATAATGTGGTTTTCTGCTTGAGTTCAGTAATTTTCAGTCTCATCTTTGGGTATTATGCCATTCACTCTTCACACTATGGGTGCCTGTTTTACTCCCAAGATACATAGGCGACTTTACTTGCAGAAAAAAATATATTCCTTGCAGTGGAATTCTTTTTCCCTCCCAGCAGGGCGACTCAACACTCAGCAATTGGCTTTGGGATTTCTTTTACACAGTTCAGCAATCCCTTTTTCCCCGGTAGGGCAATTTTACACTCAGCACTTGTTTGCTGAAAATTCCATTGCTTCAGCACAGTCTTGCATCAATTTTCACACTTTTCTGCATATACTCCATTCACAGCTGGTAGTCCTATGCAGTGTGACAGCCTTTACTTGCAGAATCAGTACCGCTCGTTGGTCACCATCTGTATTCACTGCTTCAGCGAAACATTTGAAAACAACAAACGCCTATCCCTTTTTAAGGGCTAACTTACTTCTTGAACCCTGACTATGGCTGGAAGGCAAAACCACTATTTCAACGACCATATTACACTTAATTATGATAGGCAAGTAAGGTTTACCTGCTTCAGCAGTCTCTCTCTCCTCTTGGGATTGGGGAAAAGAGTCCATCTGTGGTTTTGTGGCTTTCTTCAGTGCAGTGTAGATTTCCTGCCTGGATGTGTATCCCTTTAATTCTGGTCTCTGCTGCATGAGATTCTTTGCTTTGTTGCTAAGTCTGTTTGCAGGAACTATGCAGGCAAAAAGCACAAAAAAATTCACATGAAATCTCCGGGGCTCCTTTTAACTTTAAGGGCCACCTCTCGTCACACTTCTGACACCATATGTAAGAGATGTGTTCAGAGGTATGCAATGAAGACTGTTTTAAGGTGAAATTAAAATAAGGTTTTAATGCGCCTGTTGCTTTAAACACAGCAAACATGTAAATCAGCAAACAAAATCCGCTCCACTCTGGAGTATATATACACTTTTGATCAAGCTCTCTAACTGCATGGTTGGCCCAGCGATTCACCAGCCCAAATCATATAGACATTCATATACTTAGATAGACATAGATAATAGTCTTAAAGAAAAGTCTTATCTATTAGCTGGGTTGCTGTAGGGGAAGGCTTCTTTGTTCTCCTGGTGTCCACACCCGTCTGTTATAAGGCAATGTCGGGATCCAGGTATAGAAGTATTATCCCCTGTGTCTTGTTGTCAGCTTGCAGTCTCTTTTGGCAGGCTCAAGACATCTGTATCTTTGTTCAGCCCAGTTGTGGACTAAGGAGTCCCACTTCCTGTCTCAGAGGCAGGCTTTTTCTAACCCCTGTAATCAGCCAGATGGTGTTAGTTAATTGCCTACCAGCAGTTAACCACCACATTGCTGGATTAGAGGCACATTTGTGAACAGGGATAAGTCCCCTGTTATACACGGTTATTACTCTTGCACAATAAGAAGTTTACTGAAAATGTATATCACTTTATTTAAACACCATAAACTATAACCCATGTAAGGTATTGCAGGAAGGAAACGCCCTTTTCTTTTTACAGTCTGCACAAGCAACATCACATACCCACACCACCTTAATATAATTCAGGTAAGGATTTGTCTATATTTATTATACCTGGTCATTAAGAATTAGCCCCCTTCATTCCTGCTAGAACTGCCTGCATGTGTACAATACATTTAAACTGTGCAACAAATAAACCACTCCTGCATTCATTTGACTACCTTCAGGACATCATATTAAAGGTTAGTAAAGTTTAGGGTATAAGAGAGAAAAGATAGCTGGCGCAGCAAAAAGAAAACAGTAAAGAGAGAAACGTGGTGCACTGCTTGCAAGAAAACAAATATGTATTTACTTTACAAATATGTACATTTTTACTTTAAAATGTACAAGCAGTTCTGTCACAGCAACCTACTGTATTTTTATATTATTCATTTTTCTTTGATTATCCTCTACAAATAAATTTTTTCCTTCATCAGAATTATTTGAAACACCCCCATGTGTTGAGAGAAAAAAAAAGAAAGGATGTCTATTTTTTTTTCAGACTTGAAATTCACATTGAATGTGGAGTCATGCTCGCGAAATCCCCAAGAAGGGCTTATCACATGTGCACATGCATTTGTGAAACCGGCCTCAAGAAGACTCTACATAGTTCATCAAAGAATGAAACATAATGAATGGCTCTGGGGGAAGTGTCGATAATAAGTTGAATTCACTTATGTTTGGCCTTTGTGAGGTGGGGTGGGGGAGGTGCTACTACTATACAGTAGCTTTGAACAGTTCAGCAGAATCATTTGAAACCCCTCACCCCCAAATAAAAATTGCAGTATGCCACCTCATACAGTACAGTATACAGATAAAGTATCAAAAATATGCTTCACATAATGGTTTATTAAAATCAGTCCTTTAATAGGCCCATGTGTCGAGAAAAAAAAAAGAATGTCTCTTTTTTTTTTTCAGACTTTAAATTCACATTGAATGTGGAATCATTCTCGTCAAATCCCCAAGAAGTGTTTACAGTATCACACTTATCCGGGTGTGCAGGATTATACCTGTAGTTCAAAGACATACAAGCATGCGCCTAAATGTGATGACGCATATGTGTTTCAAAAGGTTCCAATGAGACATACACGCATGTGCATAAATGTAATGACACGCATATGCGCTTCAACATTGTTCCAATTAGACATACACTCATGCGCACAAAAAAAACCAGTATGAAAAGAGGAGCAAGCCTTGCAAAAGTTGAAAGTATTGAATAGTAAATAATACATATAAAATAAAAGATATACATTTTTATTTTTGGGGTTTCTAAGCCGAATTAATTACACATGCAAGTCTACTATAATTATACTGCAATATGCAACGTCAAACAGTAGTGATGATTACTGTACAATGTATAAACTTATTGAATATGAAAACATAGCATCATATTGTATAAGGTTTTGTATAAAACTCACAGTTATTCTCTCCTAATCAATAAAAATGACACTGTCACTTAAATTTTTTTTCCTACTTGGATTTTTAAATCAGATTCACAATGCGCAAGCAACGGTTTAAAAAAGCAATATTACAGTAGAGTTCCATCGAAATCCTTCCTTATCTTTTGCCGCTTTATGTCAAAGTTTCTTTTCTGCGAAAAAAAAAATGCTATTATTTCCGGTAATGCGCATGCGTCAAGTCATGTCATTGGGAATTAAAGCAGCAGTTCAAGCAATATCCTACATGTGTGTCTGTACAATGAGAACAAACTTCTGATAGGCTCTGGTTCCTAAGCCCCGCCATCTCCCTAGCTGTCCACCAATTGCATCTACTGTAGTAACTGCTCAGTCAATCATATTGCAGGACTACATTTTCAATAATACTGTGCAAGAATTGGGCAAGAAAATGTAATTAAATAACCCTGAGCAAAGTGATTGATTACAGGAGAACGGACCAATCTGCAGCGTATTGTACTGTAACTAATCACTTGTCTGTGTGCATATTTTATTGATGCACAAATTGTTTTTTTTTTTAAATATATATATTTTAAACACGGTAGCTTGAACTGCAGCTTTAAACTTAATACTGTACTGTATAGTGTAATACAGTATACTTAGTACATTATACCTTCATTATAAAGTTTGCCAAATGGGTGGAGATGAGCCACTGTCACGCCTGTAGTCCGCATTATAGTTGACAGGTGACAGCTGGCCTGCTACACCTGTAGTTTACAGCTGATGAAGCTGGAAATCTTTTTGGTATATGCAAGCTTGTGCAGTTTCACCTGTACGTGAAATCAGGCTCAGGCTGTACATTTTGCAGGTATTCCGGCAGGGACAGGTAGCAAGGATTGCCGTTCAACAGGTTTTCACTGACAGTCGGACCATTATTTTAAGCCGGTGCTGGTGCCGGTGCTGGCGCTGTTGCCGGCTCTGACACATTGCTCGATTGGGAATGACAAATCTTATATGGATTAAAGCCGACCTTTCTCCTTTTGAAGTTGCCATGATCAAACATACTGTAAATATCTGGGATCGTGAAATGTTCGAATAACGGCCGCTACATCTGTACTATGTTGCAGCTGTACTGTATGTGGGCTATTCGTTATATAATCTCATTCGTTACACAGAAACTCTACACTTAAAGTGTACTTCAAACGGGTTGCTAGACTGGTAAAGGAGCCAGTGTTGTTGTTCTCAAAATGAAGTAAAATAAATGTGTGGAGGAGACTGGTCAGTCACTTACAAAATATATATATATATACTCCCCAGTTGTGATGGATTAAGTGCAAATAAGGTCAGTGCTATAATACATGGCTACCTGAGAGACGCCTGTTGGTATGGCGTATGAATAACTATGATCCAAATTAAAAATATAGAGTATATAGGTTATATATGGACAGAATCTCATATGTCCAGACCCATACATGAAATACCCTTCAGTTGCAGCTAATGGATGTCACCGCTACTAATGCCCCATGCTGTATTGAGTATCATACAAATAAAGCTTAATTAGGAGATTTTAGTTATAATACGAACAGGCTAACTAGTGCTAGTGGCTGCCTCCTGGGGCCCACAACTTGGTTTAGCTGACTCAATTTCATTCTATATTGCTTTTACGAGAATATATCTAGGCATGGACCGAAACATAAAGTTCCAGTAGCGTCTGTGACGTCACTGTATCTGCATCATCTCAACCCGACGTGGGTTTCGTTCCCGTGGGAACTTCTTAAGGGGTCGGTGTTACCATGCATGGTCCTGTCTTTTTATAGCCTCATGGTTGCCATAACAACCAATTGCTGAGCCATCTGATCCAGAATGATTAATACTGGTAAGTGAGACTTGTTGAATGCTATGGTAGACAGATAAAAAAAAATCTTAAAAACGCATTAAATAGAGTGACCTATATGCAGTCATGAGCGATAATGTCAAGATTGTTGTGACATAAAAATGGACCATATTCACTATAGAGTATGAGAGAACCTTCTTAAAACCTCTGTCAAAGTACCGGCACTCACTGTCTAACAGCTAAATGATCTACTGAAAAAAGGTCAGAATAGTAAATAATTTTAATATTACTGTACCATATGTAAACCGGAATTAGAGCAAATACAATGCAATGGGAAATAATGTCTCACAGTGAGGGGTGTGGGGGAAAAAAGAAAAGGGGAAAAAACATGAAACATTAGGAAAATACACACAAATAGCCCTCCTAGCATACTTTCTTTTCTCTCATTTTTTGTGTGTATTTTCCTAATGTTTCATGTTTTTCCCCTTTTCCTTTTTGACCTTTTTTCAGTTGATAATTTAGCTGTTAGACAGTGAGTGCCGGTACTTTGATAGCTGTGTTATTATTTGGAGAGGGATGAAGGGTCCCCTATGTTCCGTGCACCCTGCATACGTACTTTTTTGCTGTAATCAGTGTGCTGTCTACCATATTTAGATATATATATACTTCTTAAAACCTCTGTTCTGAAGGAAGCACTATGTATTGTTATTCTCTATAAACCACGTAGTAGGACTCATAAATAGAGGTGTGGAAACAGGGACTTCAAAGATAGTTACTAATGCACTGTCTTCCCATAGTCTTAAGATTATGAATTTGATATTAAAGAAAATAGTACTATTTATGCTTTTAGTACATAGGGTATAATTATGATCATCAAATACATATTGTTCCATTGACTCTCTTTCTTTCCATAATTTTAATTTTAATAAAGGATCATGAATTGATCGTAGATGGTGCTTAAAGGTGAAATGAGAGACAGGATGACATATTAAATCAAGATATACTTGAGAGTTCATGATTGATGTTTATGTGCCCAATTGACAAATCAATCATAATTACTATTTTCTCTTATAGTTAAGATACAATTTTGTATTAGAGTCCTTTATCATAAAAGTTATGCCTATAAACACACATTGATAATGTTAAAGACTGACTCTTATCTGATTCTTTTCTGTTTTCATTTGTAGAGAAACTTCTCTCATCATTCTTGATGTCATTAATGTAAGTAGTTGTTCTAAATTTCTTTGTTTACACAGATAAGTCAATATAGTTGATTTTAAATTAATTTACAGAATTTACAGATTTTACTTTTTGGGGGAACGATATTTAAATTACCGGCTCGCTTTGTTCCATTTATGATCATGATATTACAATAATAATTTATATGACTAATTCTAGCTATAAATAAAAATGCACCTAATTGTGTTTTAATTTCAGTTGTATCAGGTATTCGACATTAGGCCATGTATTAAAATTAATTTCAAACATCGAAATATGAGTCATATGTAGGAATCCTCCATATAGATGTAGCCCTGGTTCCTATCGAACAGGGGCCACTACCATATGCTGTATAACCTGTAGTCTCACAGGGCCTAAGCCTCTGCCACGGAGAGCCTGGGGTGCTCACAATACTTATGACTTGGTGCAGCACCTCCACCTGCGACAGCTTCCGCCCTAGGGGAAGTGGGTCTTCACAGGAACTTATGTACATGAACACACACACAGCGATATACCTTAACCAATATACGTTTACTTGTAGCAACCAACAGCTTAATTAACAGGTGTCCCTCCCTAGAGGAGACACTACTACTAGCGTACGGCTGAACGCTCACTCTCCCTTTCCCTTCACCGGGTGATCCCACCCCGTGTCCAGTTGCCGCGGTGAATACGTTCACCCACCCCCAAGTGAGTCAGTGGATGTATAAGTGTGTGACTGCGCAGCCACCGTGTCCCAGAGGGAAAATGGTACTGTTGGTGCACTTGACGTTTACCTGCCGGACACTCCTGCACCTGGTTCTGCAACTATCTTCACAAAGGATCGGCGTGGGCGTAGATGATGTCACCCGTAGGTGTCCGGGGCGATCCCACCCAGACACGCTGTGTCCCAGGCCTCCCGCTTATTTAGAACTGTCCCGGTAGTGATCGTATGACAGAAGGGGATCCGGAACCTGACTATGGCCAGTCCCTAGCTCAGCTGCACTCTACTGGGGCTCAGGGCCTAACTGGGTTTGGGGCATGCGGCCTAGGTAAGGGCGGCCTGCCTCCCTACACCGGAGCATCTTCTCCTTCCTCCGACAGCTAGCTCTGAC